>NC_087218.1:43091045-43106842 GCF_015104395.2 Macrobrachium nipponense
GTATTACGAGAGGTAGTTCAAAAACCTGGGTAAGTTTCCATCTTTAGTCTTCATACAGGAATTGATTCAAGATGAATTTGCTTTGTTATCTTTTGTAGTCTTTTCAGTGTTATATAAAATCATGACTGTTTCTTTGTGAGAGAAGTGAAATATTTTGTGAAGATGGAATAAACTGTAATTTTTTTAAAGATAAAAACCTTTAATTTTTTTTGTAAAAGTAAGTCAAAATTAATTCTAATTTTTGCGCAGTATTGTGTACGTACTGTACATTTAATTCTTGGCAATGGGAACAGACCTCTAGTTTTTCTTTCAGGATTTTGGATGATTTACTACATGGGTGGTTGATTTGATGATGATGAGTGATCTTGATATAAATGTTCCTGAAGTGTATATTGTTAATGACCTCAGGATTTTACGAAATTTGTCAATATTGGACGTGAATGGGAAATTCAAATTATTTTACTTGTCTGTTTCGTCAGGTTATTTTGGTAGTTCGTAAAAGTACATTTATAGGTGTTCATAAAATTTGCAGTCTGAAATAGTATAACCTGATTGGGATGCTGTATGAGAAATATAGAATGACCCTAGTCAATCCTGGACAATTGATTACAGTTACATCAGTTAATTATAAATGCTTAGATGTCATAAGTTTTGTGTGAAGTCAAAATTGTATTTGTATGAGATTGAGAGCTTTATGTACTATTTTTCATGATTGTTAAGTGTGAAGAGTATTTTCATTAAGGGATTTGGATTGCTATTTGGCCAGAAGAAAAGTGTTTAACATGTTTTTGATTGGTGTGGAAGGTTAATGATGTTTGGTATAATTGGTATGTAGGTGTATTTTGTTGATTTTGTACTTTGTAAAAAGTACATTGTTTTTGTATATCTCTACGCTGAAGAAGAGAATACAGTATAATGAAAATGTCTTTTATACAATGTCTTTTATCCCAAGTTTTCATTCAAGAAAAAAATACCTGTATTAATAATTGCTGTGGGATAAATTTGCAGATTCTTATAAAATAAATTTAGTGAAAATGAAGCAGCAGTGCAATAAATGCCTCATCCAGTAGTATATGCTTTAGAATTTATTTAGTGAAATTTTGTTGTTGTGGAATTGAAAGAAATTAATGACCTACAAGTAAATAAAAGTTGAAAATATTGATAGTGTGCCTCACTTTTTTATAATGTGTAAATGCAAGTTATGTATACCAGTATCAATCTTTGCTTAGCAGTAATAAGTCTTTAGTCATGTATATCTGTGTTAATCTGTTTGCTTCCCATTACTGCAGCCCTATAAAGCTGGTTGTGGCGAAGTGTTGGGACCCCAACCCCAAAGGTTACTTCACCATACCTCGCACTGAGCCAGTTCGGCCGATTGACCCCGGTGCGTGGGTAGCACACACTCAAGCATGCCGAGGAATACCAGGTTGAGTGTAGCTCAAGTTTTATTGTATCTTCAGGGATACTTAACTAGACTACAACTGGTATTGCACTAGTATGTAGAGAATGCAGGGCACTAAGAGCTATTTGTACTTGAAATTCAGCAAGGATGTGGGTTGTGGAGGCATTTGAAGAGGGTCAGTTTAAAAGCCTGGTGGGAGAGTTTGACGTCTTTAGTTAGGCAAAGTTTTTGAAGATCATTAAGATTTAGCTTGGGTATGATAGGCCTTCACATACTGCAGTTCTTGCTGGGAATTTTTATTAATTGTTAGATTGTTATTTGTAGGGTAAAGAAGAATGGAGATTTTTTGTATTGTGGTTAACACCCATATGTTAGGTTACCAAATAGGTTAAAGAATTGTTTAAAATTGCAGTCAAATTTCAGTGTTTTCATGTTAAACTACAAATCTAATATGTTGTACCCTACACATAACTGTCTTCTATTTTAACTAGCACAAGATAAATGCAGCTTATTAATCAAATCTCATTTAAATCATAGAACTGGGCTTATCACCAGACTTAAAACAGCATCTTACTTATAACTTAAATATTTATTTTTTTATGCCTCCAGAACACTGTGTTGGCACAATTGATTTTTGATTATTGCAGAATTGCAAGTAAATTAGTATAGGATCCAGTCTAAATTCTTATTGTTTTTGAAGGACATTGTAGCCTAGTGTTAATTTTTCCATTACATTGATAGTCCGGATTTATATGTTTAGAATGACTTTGACTTCTGATGTTCCTTTTTTAATGGTAATTGACTTCTGATGTTCCTTTTTTAATGGTAATAACAGATTTGATGTTTTTGTAATAGTACGTACTTATGTCATAATTTAGGTTGGTTTATTGATAATGAAAGTTAATAAAATAGCATTTGTTCATATACGAAATAAACCTTCGGTCTTAACATTAGGATAAATACTCAGCGCCAGCTGGAAACCGGTAAAGTTTAAAATAATTGTGTACGCAAGGGACTATTGGCGTCTGTGCTTGGTCACGAGACATGTGGAGCCACCCACATACCCTACTTTAACTCGTGACCCCGTTAGTTATTTTTTTAACTCCTTTAAGAGAGGACGTGTTTTTTTCTTCCGTCCTTTTAAAGCCGGTTTAGTTTGCCCCGTTGTTTTGAATTTGTTGTTTGGAATTCCCAGGCATGTGAACATGAAGCCTTCTCATGCTTTGAGACTTCCTGGATATCACAAGAAGTAGATAAACACCCTGATATTTTCTTCGATTTCGATGTCGAGGTACTCATCATGTAGTAAGTCGTAGGTGCAGAAACTTTTAAGGTACAGTTAATTTGTTACCTGTGCTTTGGAATATCACATATTCATATGGATTGCCTGTAAATCCAAAGCTTGGATGTATCAGGATGTGCTTTGGGAAGTAATTATGACTAATTGTGCTCCTTTCCCTGTGGGGAGAGGTGTGCATCGCCATCTTGTTTTTGTTCCAGATACGTGGGTAGAGATGATGCAGGTGTGCGGTCGGCGTTAGGCTTATCAGGAGAACCAACCCAAGAAGGACAGTTGGTTTGATGTATAACGTCGTGCTGCCATCCAGGGTCCCACGTTATGAATGCCCCTTTTATCCTGATAGGCACTGAATGACGGTCGGATGTGTTGTCATCTGTAAAGAAAGCAGATAGTGCAACAAGGCAGCCTTTTAATATCAGGTTGCTATGCCAACGAAAATAACATCAACAGCCTTGCACTTCTGGTAGAGTGCTGGGTTCGTATTCGAGATGCTCAGTGATGTCATAAACATGGCGACCACCATGATGTCACTTCACAGCTGCAGCCTACACGGAGACATTCTTCCATTTTCACTTCGAGGTACAAGAGTAATTTACAACTATGCTTTCGGATTTGGAGATTTTTAATGCACATTGTTTTTGAGAGAAATTACAAGCGTTAGGAGATATAACAGTCACATAATGGAAAAGACACAAGTCTTTCCTCCGTATCCTTCCGCTTAGGCGTCAACAAGCTTAGGTGACTGGCTTTGACGCCAGTGCGTTCTCCTACCAATCCTGGTAGAATAGGGACTTCGTAGCTGATCCTCAAGCCAAGAGGAGAAGTTTCTTCTCCATCTTCGAGCCAGGATTGTACATCCTTATTATATGAAAGCACAAGAAGTAGTTGGAATTGCCGAACAAGTGAATGTTGGAAGTTTAGTCTAGTGTGGCTGTGAAGAGTTGGAGAAGGCTAGAATCAGGGACTTTGTGACTGATCCTTGTGCCAAGAGGAGAAGAATAATTTCTACTTCACATCCTTGTTAACCCTCTTACGTCGAAGGGGTATAATAAAAATTGTCCCCCGTATGGCGGGGGGTCTCGGAGTGAGCGCGGAAGCGGAAAAAATATTTTATCAAAAAAATCATAGCGCACTTAGTTTTCAAGATTAAAGAGTTCATATTTAGCTCCTTTTTTTGTCATTGCCTGAAGTTTAGTATGCAACCATCAGAAATGAAAGAAAATATCATTATCATATATAAATAATATGATATATGATAGTGCAAAAACAAAATTTCATATATAATTGTATTCAAATCGTGCTGTGACCAAAACGGTTAAAGCTAACGAGTTAATTTTTTCGTTGTATTGTACACTAAATTGTGATCATTTTGGTATATAACACATTATAAAACGATCAAAGCAACACAGAAAAAATATTATCACAAAATGATGCATGAATTCGTAACGCGCGGATGTAAAAAAATGTTTTTTTCAAAAATTCACCATAAATCTAAATATTGTTCTAGAGACTTCCAGTTTGTTTCAAAATGAAGACAAATGATTGAATATTACTATACTTAAAGAGTTTTAGCTTACAATTGCAGTTTTCAACCATTTCGGACGAGTTAAAATTGACCAAATGTCGAAATTTTTACATATATTTTTTTTATATGCAAATATTTCAAAAATGAGAAAAGCTACAACCTTCAATTAAGTTTTGTTGTATTCTACATGAAATTGTGCACTTTTTCATATATAAAACTTTATGTAACGGCTAATTTAACATGGTGCAAACATTACGACAATCGGACGAAAAAATTTCAGATTTTTTCGGAAGAGTTACCGTGTGGACGTAAGGAAAAACTTTTTTTTTTTTCATAAATTCACCATAAATCAAAATATTGTGCTAGAGACTTCCAATTTGTTGTTGCAAAATGAAGGTAAATGATTGAATATTACTAGAATATAAGAGATTTAGCTTACAATTGCGTTTTTTGACCATTTCGGCAGTCAAAGTTGACCGAAGGTTAAAATTTTGGCACTTATCATTATTTATATGAAAATATTTCAAAACTGATAAAAGCTATAATCATGAGTGTTTTTTTGTTGTATTGTACATGAAATTGCACACATTTTCATATATAATACTCCATGTAACGGCTAATTTAAAATGGTCCAAAAATTATGTCAGTGACAAAATAATTTCAGAGATATGTCACTGATACTTTTTAGTGCGATAAGAAAGAAATTCGCGCTTGCGTGCCTCGGTAACGATTGTAAACAAAACAACGCCTTGATCCGTGAGCTCCCAGCATCACTCAGGGCGCGTGATTCAAAAGTTTTCGCCTGGTAGGCCTATAAGTATTTTTCCGCGAGTTTTTAAAAAAACTTTTTTTATCGACGTACCATACGTCCAATCGGCACCCGACAGACAATTTATATCGACGTTTAATACGTCCAATCGGCATAAGAGGGTTAAGTAGAAATGCCACAGAAGGTTGGGTCTCTTGATCTTGGCTGCAAGAGCGCCATCAAGTGTGATGACGTCATAGCCAAAACCGCTTGCAAAATGGTGGTAGTCATGACGTCACAGCCCACTGCTGCCAACCTCTCGTATTCTTTGGTGGCATCATTATATTATGCTTTCATTTCGGGAGCACACACTTATGGAGAAATATGAATTTTCTCGTAAGATGTGCCATTGTGCTCCAGTTATGTTTTGAATAAGAAAGCTTAAGCAGTACTTTAGCTCGGTCAACTTTAGACGTTTGCCGTTTAGGTTGTCAGCAATCCAGTGGTAGGCTAGGCAGTGATAACCATGTCGGCTTTAGAGCTATAACGGCTGTAGAGCTCTAATGGCTGTAGATCCATGATGCCGCTATGACATCACAGCCTACTGCTTCTTGATCTACTTCACTGCATCTGGAACCAAATACGCTTTCTGACTCATTGGTACACTCAGTAATGAAGAAATTACAAGATTTAGAGGTGAAAATTGCTAAGAAATACAAAATGAAAATGCGTGATTCGTCTTCTTGTCTTCTATCTCGAGCTGGTGTCATCGCTAAGTTCGATGACGTCACTGCGTGTACCCGTCAAGCGTTGGAGGATACGGGATTTCGTGACTGATTGTCGGGACAAGAGGAGAAGAGTAAATTCTTCTTCATCTTCGAGCCAGGACTGTCACATCCCAATCAGCAAGAAAGTCAAGAAGTCAGTGGCTAGTAAGCTCAAAGCAAGAGGATGAAGCGGTTTACAAGAGTCCGAACGAGCGAAAGTGTCGACGGTCACTGGGCTAGCGGCCAACGCGGAGTTGCCAGTGGAGACTACAAAGAGTCTAAGAGAGACTACAATGCCATTGGTGAACTTGATACATATGCCGATGCTTTTACAAACTTTTTTCATAGACTCTAGATGTCAGAGTAATGTAATATGATAAAATTGCTCTCATATTTGTATATAGGATTGCAGTTAGATACGTTCTCAATCCTACTAACTATTCGAGATCGAGCCATCAGTGGTCATTAAAGATTAAAGATGCCTCGGTCGTATGGTCAGACGGCTATGACGCACCCGGACGTTTGTCAGAGGATAGGAGAGAGTTAACGTCTCCTGGGGCTGAACACAGTACATTAGAACCGGAGGAAAGAGAAAACCAAGAGTTTCTGGCTTCGTGTGTGGAGGTGATTGATTTGATTCGTCAATTCAATAACCTTTCGGGGAGCGCGGAGACACCTGCCAGTATGCTTCCCCTGGGGATTGAATTGGTGTTTGGATTGTAAAAGGATACGAAGGTGTATGAATTACCTTGTTCAAGTCATGTAGAGTCCGTTTTACAACACATAAATGGAGGATTGCTGGAAGGCTATGGATTCCTCTTAGTAATCGTATACAGCCTGAATGGTGGGAATTAGCATACTTTGGGTTGACCCCAGAAAACTTCAAACCTTTACAGGTAAGAAGAATTCCCCTGTTTTATATACTTGTTGGTATAATCTGGTTTGTTCCAATAACAATATTGACCAATCGCTTCGACTTACACAAGTAGTTAAAGTTATTGAAAGCTTGGTTTCTTAGAAGTAAAGTACTATAGAACCATTCTTCTTAACCCTTTAACGCCGATTGGACGTATTAAACATCGACGAAAATTATCTGTCGGGTGCTGAACTGACGTATGGTATGTCGACGAAAAAAGTTTTTTAAAAATCCGGGGAAAAATAGTTATAGGCCTACTATGCGAAAACTTTTGAGTCACGTGCCTTGGGGGATGCTGGGAGCTCATGGATCAAGCTGTTGTTTTGTTTGCAATCGTTACCTAGGTGCGCAAGCGCGAATTTCTTTCTTCTTGCACTAAAAAGTATCAGTGACACATCTCGGAAATTATTTCATCACTTTGACATAATTTTTGCACCATTTTATATTAGCCGTTACATAGAGTATTATATATGAAAATGTGCGCAATTTCATGTAGAATACAACAAAAAACAATTCATGGTTGCAGCTTTTATCAGTTTTGAAATTTTTTTTATAAATAACGATGTGCCAAAATTTCAACCTTCGGTCAACTTTGACTACCGAAATGGTCAAAAATTGGAAGTCTCTAGCACAATATTTCGATTTATGGTGAATTTATGAAAAAAACTTTTTCCTTATGTCCGCACAGTAACTTCTGAAAAATCATAAATTTTTTCGTCCGATTGTTATAATGTTTGCACCATTTTAAATTAGCCATTACATAAAGTTTTATATTTGAAAATGTGCGCAATTTCAAGTAGAATACAACCAAAAACAACTCATGGTTGTAGCTTTTATAAGTTTTGAAATATTTTTATATAAATAACAATAAATAGAAAAAATTTGACCTTCAGTCACCTTTAACTCAACCGAAATGGTCGAAAACTGCAATTGTAAGGTACAACACTTACAGTCTAGTAATATTTAATCAATTACCTTCATTTTGCAACAAACCGGAAGTCCCTAGCACAATATTTTAATTTATGGTGAATTTTTGAAAACTGGTTTTTTTTACGTCCGCCCGTTATGAATTCATGCATCATGGAAATGTGCGCAATTTCATGTAGAATACAACAAAAAACAACCCATGGTTGTAGCTTTTATCAGTTTTGAAATATTTTCATATAAATAACGATAAGTGACAAAATTTCAACCTCCGGTCAACTTTAACTCGACCAAAATTATCGAAAATTGCAATTGTAAGATAAAACTCTTACATTCTAGTAATATTCAATCATTTACCTTCATTTTGCAACAAATTGGAAGTCTCTAGCACAATATTTAGATTTATGGTGAATTTTAGAAAAAACTTTTTCCTACATCCGCGCAGTAACTGCCGAAAAAATCTAAATTTTTACGTCCGATTGTCGTAATGTTTGCACAGTTTTATGTTAGCCGTTACATAGAGTTTTATATATGAAAATGTGTGCAATTTTATGTAGAATACTACTAAAAATAACCCATGGTTGTAGCTTTTATCAGTTTTGAAATATTTTCATATAAATGATGATAAGTGCCAAAATTTCATCCTTTGGTCAACTTGACCAAAATGGTCAAATAACGCAATTGTGAGCTAAAACTATTACATTCTAGTAATATTCAATCACTTACCTTTATTTTGCAACAAATTTTAAGTCTCTAGCACAATATTTTGATTTATGGTGAATTTATGAAAAAAACGTTTTCCTTACGTCCGCGCAGTAACTCTTCCGAAAAAATCATAAATTTTTTCGTCCGATTGTCGTAATGTTTGCACCATTTTAAATTAGCCATTACATAAAGTTTTATATATGAAAATTTGTGCAATTTCATGTAGAATACAACCACAAACAACCCATGGTTGTAGCTTTTATCAGTTTTGAAATATTTTCATATAAATAACAAATAGAAAAAATTCGACCTTCGGTTAACTTTAACTCGACCGAAATGGTCGAAAAATGCAATTGTAAGCTACAACACTTACAGTTTAGTAATATTCAATCAACTACCTTCATTTTGCAACAAACAGGAAGTCTGTAGCACAATATTTCGATTTATGGTGAATTTTTGAAAACTGCTTTTTTTTATGTCCGCCCTTTACGAATTCTTGCATCATATTGTGATAATATTTTCTCTGTGTTGCTTTGATCGTTTTACAATTTGTCTTATACCAAAATAATCCCAATATAGTGTACAATACAACAACAAAATAATTAACTCATTAGCTTTAACCGTTTTGCTCACAGCGCGATTTGTATACAATTATATTTGAAATTTTTGTTTCGCGCTGTCATATATTCCAATATTTATATATAATAATGATATTTTTTTTCATTTCTGATGGTTGAATACTAAACTTCAGGCAATGACAAAAAAAGGAGCCAAAAATGAACTCTATCTTGAAAATTAAGCGTGCTGTGATTTTGTGAAAAAAACATTTTTTCCGCTTCAGTGCTTACTCGCGTACGTGGCCGGCATACGGGAGACACTTTCGGAAATACTGCTTTGGCGTTTAAGGGTTAATGAAACCCCATGGAAACTTAAGTTGAAAGGGGGAGGTGAGCTTCTTTCTTTTGCCACTTAAGGTAGCCAAGCCCAAGTAGGGCACTTGTGTAAGTTGCTATAGCCAGACTAATTGAGCCATACCTTTTGGCCTAACAAGTGGTTAAATTCGTAGCTTATTCCAGCCAGTCCGAGTCTAATGCTACTATCTTAGTTAATGTGAGTAGTAGTTCTTAGCTTAGAATGTCTCAACTAACTGGTTTGGGTATGCATGTGCTGGCTTGGACTAGCTAATGGTTGCGGTTTAGTTTTCGAACCTGCATTTACTATCTTAGATTAGTCTGAGTGGTACAATTCTTAGTTAGCTTAGCCTAACTCATTGGTTAGATGGTTCCAACATACAAGTCGTACATGTCAACTTCGCCTAACAGTCGGTTGATGACTTAGCATGGTCTGGCTGCGTGAACATTGCCTTTACTATCTTAGCTTGGGTGAATTAGTAAGGTTATAAGTATGTATAGCCGAGCATAGACTAGTGCCTAGGCTACCCATTCGAACACTTTTACCACCTCAGCCTGGAAGGTTGTGGTTGTAGCCTAGCATGTATAGCCCAAACTTTCTTGAACGACTCTAACCTAACCTAACCAAGCGAGGATCAACCTGGTCTTGCCAACTTGAAATAAATTAGTCAATTCTCAATTGACTATACTTACTTAGACTAGTCCAAGTGGTGGTTGGCTAGATTAACCTAGAATCTGCAAATGGGTCTCTTCCATCCTGATCTAGTTTCTATATTGAAGTCATGAACCTAACATAGAGGGTTCGAGCTTCAGTTGGCTGGTGCAAGGCATTAGAGCCTCATCATATTTGGAAGGGGAAGGTGGGGAGTTTCCCATTTTTCAAGAGTGAGGTGGGGTGAAGTGATGTTGGGTACAATTCTGGGTTAGGTTACTCGAGAATAGCACCATGGTGGTTTCTGGCAATATAGGATTTCCCTTTGGAAGGTAGCATATTGAACATATGCCCATATATTGTAACAGATCACCGTATGAGGCGTTACGTGGCTGGGAAGTAACATTACTTGTGGAAAAATGAGCCATGTCCTGTTAACAGATTAATTCCTTGGCCAGGAGGATAATTAGGACGTGTCTGAATAGAATATAATATCATAGGACATTCTCCTGGGGTTTTCCTATGATATCGTCCATATAATTGGAAAGGTTAAGTGTATCTTAGTTTTTACAAAAACACTGAGCTGATTAATAGTTCTCCTAGGGCTGGCCTGAATGATTGGATATTTTTTACGTGGCTAGGAACCAATGGATCACCTAGCAACGGGACCTGCAGCTTATTGTGGGATCCGAACCACACTATATCGATAAATTAATTTCTATCACCAGAAATAAGTTTCTCTGATTCCACGTTGGCCGAGCTGGGAGTTGGACCTCAGACCACAGGTTTGGCAGATGAGTACACAAACCACTCATCCAAAGAGGAACTCATATAAGGGAAAAACCATGTAAGAGCTGTCTCAGGGGTTTCACTCTGCGAGGAGTCTGAGGATTCCATTTGCGATACTGGGAACAAACTGGAGGTTACGCAAACTCTAGGTTCTATCTGTTCCTCCATGTCCCGAACGGAAGAATGGGTTCCAGTAATGAAGGAGGACCCAAGGTGAGTGACTGATAAAGTTTATCGTAGCACAATCATCGCTACCAGGTTCGTGTTGGGAAGAGGCACCGCCGATAGGTAGAATTAATATCTCAAGGTCTGGAGGTTGCCCAGTATCCCTTTTCGAACTAATAGTTTTAAGATTTTGGGCGTAGAGTGTCATCTCAGGTGTAACACAACTCCAAAGGTCTTTAGCTCACATATACAGAATGACACTTTGGTCGTCAGTAGACAATGATCTGGTGGAGAGGTTGTCAGAATGGAGGGAAGTCTCTCTGTAATTACATGTATGGTGATATACATTGGACTGGTGATTGGGCATGTGAATATCACTTCACACTGAGTAATCTTCAGATGAATCAGGAGCAGTGAACTGGATGGGGCACATAAGAACTCCGATCTGATAAGTGAAATCATACTCTGTATCAGAGTAGGCTTGATGGATTACCACCAGGCACATACATCAGTCACGTTACAAGAAACTGACCGTGGATGGTGGTCTTCCTCTGACCTTGGTAGAGTGGGAGTACTCAATAACCAGGTTTTTGACATAGACTCAAAAGTAGTTAGGAACATCAGTTCCAATTTGCCCCAGAATCTGGGATAATGAGTCAATGCAGCACAGGTCATGATGACAGATACATTTCTTGGTCATGCTCAGTACGGTGTGAGTATGTGTGAGAGACCTTCAGGAGGGCCAGCTTTGACTTGTCAAAGTACTCTGTGGTTATAGAAAGAACTACGTCACCTAGAACAAAAAGGTGGTAGACGTAAAGGAACAGGCCAAACAGAGGCGATCGGTCAAGCCTACTCCTTGTTGTCTAGTTGTACCAATGAGGTTATACAGAAGAGAAGGTCATCAGAGGCCTTCTGGCAATTAAGAACATATCTCTTAAAATGATCGTGACGGTTGGTCTGTGACTGTATCGAAGCTCAAAATTGAGCAATGTTAAGAAGGTGCCTGTCTGTTCATGGAAATTTGAGAGTGGGTTCATTGTTATGAAAAACCACTTTCAGTTTCCTATATATAAATAAGGTTGCCCAGAGGTCCTTGGACACAATTTCCTTGGGTCCTTTGGTGGCTGCTCAACAAATGGTGTAACTCATCCAGTACCCCTGGCGGGTCAGTTGGTATCTTGTCTAAGATGTTGGTATGAATGTGAAATGGAGGAGTTAACTGGCCTCTTTCCTTTTCAAATTTCTGTCTCCTTTACTTAGGGCAGTAAGAAGAGAGTACCATCATCAGCTGGAACGGAGAAGGTACAGGTGAGTGAAGTAGCCATACTGTTAGGGTTAGTATCAGTAAGGTACCTATCAGTAGCAGGACATTCCTATCTTTAGCAAGGGGGAGAGGAATAATGATAAACCTACATGAATGGATGAATTGGTTTGGTAGGAGAACAGATCTTCTTATCTTCCTCGGACGCAATGAACTGAAGTACTTAGATTCTGAAGTACTGGTCAGTTGTTTTGTAGAACTCTGGTATTCAGAAAACTGATCAAAGGTGTCAAACTCCCAGTTGGTTAATAGTACTTACCTCCCACCAAGAGTAAGTCTATCCTAATGTTAAGACCGAAGGTTTGTTTCGTATATGAACAAATGACAAATTTTTAACCAATTTTTATTTTTCATAACTTACAAACCTGAGGTCTTAACATACAAAGGCCCACTTCAAACCACCCCTCTATCAACTAACCTGGGTTGGAAGAATAACTAACGGGGTCACGAGTTGAAGTGGGGTATGTGGGTGGCTCCACATGTCTCGTGACCAAGCACAGATGCCAATAGTCCCTTGCGTACACAATTATTTTAAACTACCGCTTTCCAGCTGGTGCGAAGTATTTACCCTAATGTTAAGACCTCAGGTTTGTAAGTTATGAAAAATACAAATTGGTTAAAAATTTGTCATATTTTTGGTTCATTGACAATGAAAGTTAATAACATACGTACATGTTGTATGGGTTATTGAAGAGGATAGAAGTAGTGGTCTCGTGTATAACTGATAGATAGTCTGCACATCTTGAAGTTATAAAATTTTATCCATGCAGTAGAACCAGTGACTCTGAGCAAATTTTTTTTCTTTGCAGAGATTAAGTAAGTGAAACTGTGATAGTTTCAAGTGTGATATCCATTGATAGGAAGTTTGGGAATTTTTTTTAGTTAATAATGAGACCGTTTCAGATTTACCGATGCTTACTCTGTGAATGAATTTCAGCTTATAAGAAGCTCTGCACTGATTGCTTAAAAGTTGCCACTTGGCTTTTATTTGAATAATTTTTTTTCACACATTTTTTTTTCTCTTTTGCTTTCTCCTACAGTGAGACATTGCAGTCACCTTATATCAGTAATAGAACTGAATTTTTCATAAATGAAGTTAACACCATTCAGTTTTGTTAAATGTTCAGCCAGTTTTTATTAGTTTACTACAAGGCAAGCAAGCTTACAGCAGTTACTGTCCCTATTCAACGATATTTAGATGAGAAAGATGTCGTCACTTTTGGCACATGTGCTCATCAATGCTTCTAAAACAAAGAATGCTATTAGTGATTGTAGGCACCAATTTATTGGAACTGTTTTATTCAAGAATATATAAGGTAGTCATGTCCAGTCAATGTTCAGAATACTTGGAAGAAATCAGTTTATGCAATTTTGTTTATTGTAAGTATTGGCAAATAATGGGCATGTTAAATTTTTGATTGAGTGATAACATTTGTAACAGTTGCAGTTTTCTCTATAGATTCCAATATGAATCCATGCCTTTAAAAGATCCTGAATTGCCACCCATGGTTGGTGATTTTTTTAGTTCTCCAGATCTGTTAGCAAAGGATGTTAAACTAAATGTTAGCCCCATTGGGATGTCAATAACCCAAAGGGAGCTGCTTGCAGTGTGCTGTAAACAGCATTGTCAGGGGAGTTAAAGGATCTTTATAGCACCCCTGCTGTCCTCGGCTACAGTACTTCCTGTACTGTATTTGCTTTTCCTGTCCAGCATCCTGTGACTCTTCTTGAATTTTATTTCTTTCCCACTGAAGAGCAAATTTTTCAGTTGGCAGTACAAGAGTCTAGAAATGTCATCAAAGAGCTGTGGATGCTGCTGTTCAGAAGTTAGATTTGAAAGATGTTCAGGATTGCAAAGATTGTATGAAGTTCATAATTTTCTGTTCTACCTGCAAAGGAACAAATTATGAGAAGGTAAGAGGCAGAGTGGCTCACCTAGGGGAGGTACATTTATGTTACACTAGCTGACCAACCCGGTGCTGCCTGGGAAAACTGAATGACAACCGATAAACTCTCTCTCAAGTTGACAAAATAAAGTAAAAAAAAATATTAGAAAGAATGCTTATAACTTTGTAAAATTAGTGTAATTTTTGCAACTGTCATAGGGAAAAGGGGCCCGCAAGGTGCGGGAAATATTCACTTTACAACTTCCCGTGGAAGGTACAGATGTTTTTTTAGATTTTTTCTTGTACCACGTGAATATACCTTCTGCTTTCCATTGAGATTTTTTTTCTAGTTTTATTTTTAAATTGGCCAGCCTTAAATTTAGCCCGGTCATGGGTGTTTTCATTAGCGTATATTAGCCTGGACTGTGAGGGTTAAAGGACATAAGGAGTGTCACTATTCATCTCAGTGACCTTGAAAGCTATAGATTTAGACACTAATATCTGTTGTTTCGGTTATTTTTACATGTCATCCCCTTCCCACCCCTTCTCCCCCCTTCCTGTTCGGGATGAACTTAGACTTGAAGGGCATCAGGAGTATCACTATTCATCTCGGCTGCCTTGGAAACTATGGATTAGACACTAATATGTCATTTTCAGTTATTTTTTACATGTCCCCCCTCCTTCCTACCACTTTTCACTCTCCCCTCTCCCTATTGGGGTTTAACTTGAACTTGAAGGACTTCAGGAGTGTCACTATTCATCTCAGCAACCTCAAAAACTTTGGATTAGACACTAATACCTGTTGTTTTTTTTTGTTAATTTTACTTGCCTCCCCCTCCTCCAATCAGGGCTGAACTTGGACTTGAAGGGCATCAGGAGTACCACTAATTTTCTCAGTGGCCTCAAAAACTATGGCAGAGACACTTAATATATATTGTTTTCAGTAATTTTTACATTTTAACCCCCTTAGTGTGCTCAGTGGTGTGATCGGTATGGTCTTGACCTGCCTCCTCGGTGGGTGCTAGTTCAATTCACGGGCATTCCATTGAGGGGTTAGAGATGTGTATTTCTGGTGATAGAAGTTCACTCTCGACGTGGTTCAGAAGTCACGTAAAGCCGTTGGTCCCGTTTCTGAACAACCTCTGGTTCCATGCAACATAAAAACACAAAACAAAGAAAGAAACAAGCAAACATTTAATGACTTATATTTAAAATCGCACCAAAATCCGTCAAGAAATGTGGATTTGTATAGTGTGTATATAAACTGACATTTTCTGGGTTATGTATTTAGAAGATGCCATCAAATTGGATTGTGAGGCTGGTATTAAGGGTTAGCAGATTAGTAGCAGGATCCTGGAGAGAAGTGGAAATAATCCTGTGGCCGAAAGATGTTTGAATACTCTTTTATGTTCAGTGGAGACAGTGTACATAAAATTGTAGTAGTTATGAAAAGGTTAAAAATTGCCGTGATTCATGGCTGACCCTGGAGGATCTTATCACAAATAGGGAGAGAGCTGTGTTGTTCTGAAGTTGGGAGATGGTTTAGGAACTTGATGAGAAGGGAGTAGCAATTACTTAAGAGAATTGGTAAAATTGAGAGCATCTGGAAATTACCAGCTGGGAAGACTCGGAAATTGTGAAATAATATAGTTTAGGGCATTGACCACATATAAATTCAGACAGGATAGCAATATGGAGAGAATGCATCAGATGTGTAACCCAGTAAAAAGAAAGCCTTTTATTTATATAAGATGTTTTACTGATGGACCATGATGACACGTTG
>NC_087218.1:43107342-43234842 GCF_015104395.2 Macrobrachium nipponense
ATGACACGTTGTATATAATAGATAGAGTTGACAGTTGTGAAGCTTACTGTATTTGTGAAGTATGTATTTGCTGATAAATTCTACATATCCAGGACTTCAAATTGTTGGTATGTTGTTTTTTGGTCTTGTATGCATATTTTTATCAGAAGTTGATGTTATGCAACTTGTGAGTTGAAGATGTATTTATCTATTAAATACATTTTCAACCACACCGCAGGACATGCATTTGGCTTGCATAAAGGATTGTTCTTAAATTAGAGCCGACAATTTGAGCAGAGTTGGAGTTTTCGGATATTTTTGGGGAAAGATAGCAAATTTTTGTATGAAAAGTAATAGCCGGAAAGAAGTGTAGCTGTGGCCTGAAGGGTTACAGCAAAGAATCCTAAATTTTGTCTGCCAGGTTAATAGCATGGTGCTCCAATGGGGTATTGTCTACGAAACTGTGTAAGGCACATGGGAAGCATTACAAAAATTTTTTAATCATGTTTATACTATGCTGTGGTACAGAGATTCAGCTATTAAAGAATGCCATAGTTTTATTATTGTATTAGCAATAGGGGTAAATGATGTTGACTTGAATCTTGTAAATACTTTCGCTGAGTATTTTTTTCATGCTTTTATCTATTGTAAGGATTTTATTATTTTGTCCTAGAGATATGGAAAGCGTAAATTTTGGCAGTCCGAGAAGAGCCTTTATTAGGCTCAGAGGTCTGGATAAACTAATCCTTTATCATAATAATTGGCATTAGTTGAAGATGGCATCAAGTCAATTGTATGATGCAGGAAGGTCCATTTCAGTCTTCATCCTGCCTCAACCCTAACTTTTAAGGGGGTCAGCTGCTGAAGCGTTTTTCCAATTAGATTCTTACACCATTAGTACTTGTACCTATCTCTTTGGATCATTTGACCAAACACTGTCTGTTTAAGCTTTCAGCTGAACTTTGAAAGATCTTAAGATTATCATAGTTCCACTGGTGAGACCATAGAATAATCATAGTTCCATATCCATTTTCTTGAAGATGAAGTTTATTTCTAAAATTTCAAAGTTGACAGTCCAGAAAAGAAATACTCTGTTTCTTTCTTTCTTTGGAACTTGTTTTTCATAATTTTAGACTCACTCCAGCATTAACAGTGACAAACAATGCAAATGCTTCAAAACTTAGAATTTAACACAAGGTGTGTCTGTGAATTACATTAACTGAATTTTCTGTGGTTTGTAGCAGTGCAGAGGTTCTTATTTTTGCTAAAAGTTTCAATTTAAAAAGGGAGAAAGTTGAAATGTTTTAAACCTTATCTCATCATAAATATATACATAAGTTAAAAAAAAGTGAGAATAAGGACAATGGTGAAAGCCAAGTTCCTACCTGGATTCAGTGAAATTCTCTTGAGTTTCTGTATGAATAATCAGTATTTAGATTAGAAAGTAAATGATTACAAGATTTGCATAACTATCTTGGTTGAACTAATGCTCAGAATTCAGAACATAAAGCTTTAATCTTACTGCCAGAAATTTCACCCTGATTACGACTTGAAACTAAGAATTTAAAACATTTAAAACATTGAAATGAGTAATAATTAGGACCCTGTGGGAGATGTGTAGGAGATTATTTTAATTTTAGTAAAAAGACTAGGTTTACCTTTGTTATTTTAAGTAATATAGACTTCCTGTTAGCCTGGTAATTACATTAAGACCAACTGTAATTTTCAAAGTATAAGTGCTGGCTTCACTTGAATTAATTGTGGTATGTTATAACTGACTTGTTTTCAAGAGTTTTGAGATGTTAAACCAGCTCTATACCTGCTGATTTCCCTATCTTTTCAAAGTAAAAACATTCAGAATTGTTAACTAGCTAAATATTTGTATCTGAAGTTTTATTCATTAGAAACAGGCCATCTTATTGCATTAGTATATCAATAGTCCAGTGTTTAGCTCCCTTGCAGATATCATTTTAGATTACTGTCATTGGTAATATAAATTGTTCTAAGTGGAATTGTAGATTTGACAAGGAGAACTCTTATACTACATTAATTTAGTTTTACAACCTTGTCAGAGGTCTGTTTGATAATAAAGTTAGTCTTGAATTCAGAGGGTGATTGAGTATGGGGATATTGAAATTACTAGCCGTAACAAAACAACATAAACCATGCATGTGGTTTTGTGGTCTTCAGATATTGTATCATTTGGCCTCTTGTTCCTTTCTGTTTATTGACTCCTTTGCAAAGTGTTTTTTTTTATAGTTATTTGCTAGTCTTATTATGGACATTCCTGAAAAAAAAGTTGGTGAAATAAGTGAAAGTTGATGAGTTTGGCTGCAGTTTTACCGAGATTATCACCCATCATCTCGTGATACATCAGCTATTTGATCATAGTACTGTAGCTCAGAATAGAATAGTTCCTGATTTTTCCTGTCATAATTCAGCCCTGGGGAGTTAGGCAATGTCATGTGTAGCATAGATAGTTCTTAGTACTTATTTGAATGTAGAATTTTACATTTAATGTGATGATAGTTAAAATAATAATGGATTTTTCTAAGTGCAGTGTATCCCCTTCAAAATGTGTAGATCGAATCCTTGTTCTTTTACTGGTGTAAGGATAGTTTTGGGGTGTTGTTCTTTCAACTCATATGGGGGCCAAGTGAAGATAACTGTTTTTCAAAGTTGAACCAAATTGTCAAAACAATAACAGACATTAAGAAAAGGAGAACCCACTTTTTATTTGCAAAAATCTTTTGATTCTTCATTTTGTGTTTCGCTAATCATGTATTTATTGATAATAGCTTTAACCATCAACATTTATTTTCTAACATTCAGTTTCAGTTAACTATTACTAATTTAGTACTTTATCCTGTAGAGTCCTTAAGTGTGAATTAATGAGTTGTAGTGTCATCCCTGACAGGCGAATTCCCTGGTCGCCCACCCTCGGTCAGCACACTAACGTCGACCAGCTCCTCCATCACTTCCAGCATACCAGAGTCTGAGAGTAAGAGTTTATTAACAATTTTTTGGCATAGTATTATATGGTATGCTGAGATCTTTTGTACTTTATAGGATTTTATTTCACCAAAATTTTGTTTGTTTAACTTGTTTGGCATTGAATAATTTTTTTTATATCTACCAACTTTTCTTTTTTTAAATTGGTTAAATGCTTGAATGGTTTTTCTGCTAAAATCATGAACAACATGTCATCTTATTATATCCATTTCAGTAATTTCTGATCCTTTAAGATTCATTACAGCATATTCCTGCTGCTGTGGAAAAAATGGCTGTTATGTATAGTCAAAATAATATTACGTATTCAGTTTTGTTCATAGATACAACTACATTCAGTCTTGGCCTTTTGCGTGTCATTTCTAAGTATTATACTGTAATGCCACAACATTTGAATTTTTAAATCTGCTGATAATCACATTTTAGTGAATGTTCATTTGTTTTCTCTTTGTTAGTTTTTATTCAGTGCTTTGAATGATAGTCAATGAATTCTAATTATGTATGAGAAGGCAATTCAATGGTTGTTATTCATTGAAACTTATTTTTGAGAAGAGAATTCATCTTAGGTTGGTTAATTAAGGTTTTTACATCTCAAAGAAAGTTACACGTGGTATAGTACGGAATAGTACTTTTGTGTTACGGGAGGTAAGTGTTTCATTGCCATTGTTATGATTTTTTACCCTCTTTGCAAGAGCTAAATTCATTCAGGACAACAGTTTGTTGGTAGTAAGTTTAATTTAATTTGTTTTCTTCCATATTTTCCGAGATTTTTTCAAGTTTCTGAAAATAAACAGTAATTTTGTATTTTTGAAATTAAGTACATTATACAGAACTAGAATAGATGTTTTTCATGAAAAGACTAGTTCTACTTTATCTATTTTGCTGTCAAGGAAAAAGTAAATGGTAATAGACAAATTTGCTCACTATATAAATCTTTGTGATTGGTAAAGTGGAAGAATATCATCTGAAATTATAAATTTACAAGTCAACCTGAGAAAAAAAAAGTTTTTTTTAGCTTTTATGTATTTTGGTTGCTTTTAAGTAAAAGTCACTTTTAGTTGAAAGCTGTGTAAGTTTGCTTTTAAAATATTCTTCGAAAAATGCATAGCACTCTTAAACCTCTTCAATGAATGTCTTGTTGTAGCCATGATTGATTGCAAATATATATGAAGTCCTGATTCTTACACAGCATTGCTCCATTTAGCTTTGAACTGACATGACTGTATGTTAGATTGACATATTACAAGTGACTGTTGGTGGTTGTTTTAAAGTGGCTTTAAATACTGCAAATGAAGGCAGCAGACTTGAAAAGAATTCATTCTCTGATCTTCAAGTCTTATGAAATTGGTAAAATGTACAAAATTATTTTGGCATACAATTAATCCACTTTTGATAAAGTTCCATTTTGGGATTGTCAGAGAAGTAGTTATTTTTTAAATGTATCAGTTTATTAGGTTTTAATTAAAGGAATTCTTTTTCTCATGTCTGTTGCTTCAGTTTGTAACATTTGAAGTCACTGCTATTCCAATTTGTGTTGAACAAATTTTAAATATGATCTATGGTGACGGTATGGTTCCAGTCCAGTTGTGAAACTTTTTATGACATGGTACTTATTAAGTACTGTTACATTCTCGATGCTGTTTCCTTGTTTTTTTGTTATGCAGTGTAAATGAAAGTAGACAATTTCTGTTGTGTATGGCTTTTTTAAAATGAAAATAGGTGTTGACATGATGCTAAGTATGTTAGGTTGAACATCTTTATTGCCTATCATTATTGTGCCTGCTTGTTCCATATGAATAGGTTTCATCTTCTGAATAATAGTTACAATCTGTTGAGAATAATTTGCAAAATATTTTTTCCTGTGGGTATGGGTTTTAATGCCATAAGAGAAATTAACTTTTTAGATTTTATATAGTGTGGTGTACACCAGTAGCCACATATGTCAAGGCCTTTAGTTTTGTGACCCATGGAAATTAATGACTACATTTTATCTCATGTAATCTAATTGTGTATCTGTACCTTTACTTTCGGTACGTCTTTGATGCAGAACTGTTGTAAGCAGCTATTTTTGAGCTATGTGACCCTCCAAACCTTTTGGCAGTGTTAATCCAGACATCTCATTCCTTGTCATGCCTAGTGCCTTGCGTGTGGTTTCCTTTAAGCGGCCGCTCTTTTTGCATCCATGTGGAAGTTGTTAATCTCTTAATTCCTTTTTTATATAAACATAATGTTTGGAGATGATGCATTCGGAGAACTACGTCAAAGAATGTGAAAGTCATCATTGTGTAATTTAGATTCTGGTTCTGTAGTGTTGTCATATTTGATAAGTGTATTTTTGTTGTATTATTTTACCATGAGCATACATATTCAGAATGTTTCAGAGGCGCGAGTGGAGCCGCTGTTTGTGTTTTTAGGTTTTCATTTATTCACGTTTGGAAGTTCAAAAAAAATTGCGAAATTTTTAAAGTGAAAATAGATGCTACCAGGTTGGCAACTCTCAGAGGGGAATGGCTAGCCAAAGGTATTCATGAGCCACTTAGTTGCATTCGTCAGTGGAGATAGCATGGCCAGTAACTTCTATGTTTATGTTTTAGGACCGTATGAGGAGATGAAACTCACGGTTAACACACCCATGGACACCATAGTAAGGGCTATGGCAGCGCCTGATTCTGGTTTAGAAATTCGAGATCGAATGTGGCTGAAAATCACCATACCCAATGCGTTCATTGGTAAGTTAGTTGGAATGTCTTCACATTTTTTGTTACTTATATTTTTGGAGAATACAAATTCATTGTGTTAATGCCTCTGACGACTAAATGGTAAAATTTTAGTTTTGCATTAGGTGTTGAAAATTGCTGTTGGTGATAAATGGGTAATGTTGATATAATGTAAGACTAAAGCTTGTTATATGCAATAACTGTGATGGAGAAGTCCATATCTTTGCTCAGTCAGAATTCCAGCTGATGAATTGTCACACTAGGCGAACCAGTTAAAAATGTTGCTAGTTGTGATGTCAGTAGCCTGTGCAAACTTATTCCACAATTCCAGTTTCATGAAAAATCTTATTCAAGAGAAAATGTTTGTAATTTGTGCAGATATGTGTACACATGTAGGTTTCTGCATTAACCTGTGCACATCCCAGTAAAAACAAATGCTTCCTTTCAAAATAAGAATGAAATCCCCGCTGTACTTCTCATTACATGTTGCGATATATAGCCTCTGTACCACTACTGCCTTGCATGACTCAGCAGCAGCAATATCATTACGCTATCTTGTCATCCCAAGATCACGGTTCTGTTGTTATAAGGAAATGGCTTTTTATTTTCATTCATATTTTCATTATTTTTTCCCATTTTATTAGTGTACCTTTTTGTTCTAGTTTTTTAAAAATTAGGGCTGTGGTTGCTTGACAGACAAATAATAAGAAAAGGATAAATTGTTCATATACGAAACAAACCTTCGGTCTTAACATTGGGATAAATACTTAGCACCAGCTTGAAACCGGTAAAGTTTAAAATAATTGTGTATGCAAGGGACTATTGGCATCTGTGCTTGGTCACAAGTCATGTGGAGTCACCCACATAACCCTAAGATAAAATTTATTCAAGAAAGTAGCTTTTTTTTGCCAATGTTCCTCAAGTTTTGGGTGCTACTTTTGTTCTTCCTGTTGCTTTTTGTATGACTAATGTTCTTTTCAGGTTTAGCTTATACAAAATATGTAGTGTCACAAAGGTAACATGACTTCACAACTGAAGTTTCCATGTTTCAGCCTATTTTTAAAATGCAGAATGAGCTAACTCAGAAAGAAAAGAGGAATATACCTTCAACTGTTAAGAAATGTTTTGAAATTCATGAACAGCAGACTTTTCAAAGATATTGTATTGCATTAAAGGGTTTTGCATGTACATTCAGTATTCATATATCAAAGATGGGAAATGGTGTCTTCTATTGATCCTTAATCATAAGAGAAGATATTTCTCTTGTTCATTGTTGTGATGCATTAAGTCCTCAAGCCATCTACGAAGCAGTTCCTTTCAAACCCTTTGCCCAACTGAAGATGGATCTTAGTACTATTTCTTTCTTTCCTCCTTTTTGTTCATAAGGAGACATGCACAAAGTCCTCCTGCTTACATAGTTTACCTGCTATTGAGAGATAGGAGTACCTCATCTTTCCTCTGGTACTATTATTATTGTATCTGAAACTTGGGTAGGTTTTTGTAATGGCCACTTGTACTAGGACATGTATTTCTTTTTCCTGGGCCAGGATAGGTAATTCAGAACTGTATTGGGGCTTTCATGAGAAATTGCTAGTTAGGATAGCTCTTCGATTTCTCTTGAACCATGATTGCCATTTGGAATTCCTGTCCTTAAAGAATCTTTGCACTATCTTTCTAGAAAAGCAATGGGTTTGTAATATCAGCTCATTCAGGAATTTATTGATCTTCTGTAAAGACTTGAGTTGTATCTAAAAATTCTAGTCTTTGTGAAGAGCTTAAACCTGTGACACGCTTTTAATGGCAGGCAATGAGCGGTAAAAAGATTGTAATGAGCTCATGACAACATCTGAAATGTTTTGATCTTCATCTAAATCTATGTTATGCTGAAGAAAGACCTTGGAGAGTTATCTATAACTATATAATAACCAAGAAAGTGAACTATAATCCTCAGATAAATAAAGAATTTTTCTAGCATTGAAATAAATTCATCAAGTGCCCTGTTCATTACACAAGGCAATGAACCTTGTCCACCTTCCCAGCTAAAGGGAGGTGATAAAGGCTCTGCCAAGGGTGGTGGTTACTGCTGTAGTGACTTAAAAAATCTTGTCGAGACTACTTTGGGTAACCATGACACATGGAGACAAAGAGACTGGATGAATCTGAAAGCTGTGAAAGTTTGGAAGAACCTTGGGAGTTATCCACAAGCTCTGGAAACCAGTCCTGTCATGGTCCAAAGGGAGTAATGAGTATCATCAAATGTCCTTGATATTCAAAACTTCACACGCATCAGATCCTGAAGGCCTAGGTACAGAGGCCTTCTCAGGCTTGGAGCATTGTGTCTGTTGTCCAGCCAGTAGGTGTGGTTGCAGAGAACAGTACAATGGTAGTCTTCTGTTTGATGAGGTGACTGACAGATTCAGGAAGGTTGTCCTTCACACCTGCCAGAGAATCTTGCAGATGTTCAGAGGAGAGACTACTCGAAGAATCTGAAGATTCCTCGTGTGAGAGAGCCAACTTTTTGCAGACACCCTGAACAAATCATGGAACCGGTGTAATCATACACCTACATAAATAAGGACAAAAAAAATCAGATGCCACCAAGTCCAGAAAGCAGGATCCAGGTCAGGAACAAAAGACATATCAAACACAGTGATGATGCTTTGTGGAAAGTGTATGAAAGGGGACAAGAAATAACATCCTTCAGGTCGGCAGAAGTGAGGTATGACCCCTGGCAAACTGATTCCCATGTGGACACCACAGTTCCCAGTGAGCAAGGTAATATTGAAAATCTGTTTGACTGGTGTAATCTGAAGGTCTGGTTCCTTTTCTTTCAGACATCCCCAAAATGAGGGAGAGCTGACAGAAGAATGCTGATGACTCGGCAAAAACTTCCTGATGGCACCCCTTGCACTACGAAAGTCATGTTCCTATGAAAAACCATTTCCCTGTTGGGATGGCCAAATGGAGAATGCAGTAGCTAGACAATTAGGAAAGAGAACTTCTGTCAATGCAGAGGACCTCCAGAACCCAGTGTTCTGTGCTCATGTACTCCAATTCTATAAAACCTTGGTAGCTTTACTTTCTGTCTTAATTTTATTGCATATTTGTGGTATTTTTTTTCACCTTGTTATTCATCCTTAGCCTGGGTATTCACGATCAGATATACCCGTCAGTTCACCCACAACAGTTTGGCGGATGAGTGTCCAGATGGAAAGGGTAGAACTATCAATTGGACTGTTAATTCGAGGTTATCCTCTTTAGTTCTCGCCCTGCCTTTGTTGTGGCAACTAGTACATGGCACTGATGGAAACTCTGCTGGCTGATGAGGAGGTGGAGCTGTACAGACTAGCTGCTGCAACAATTTGTATAGTAGTAGGAAAGAAGCATAAAGGCAAAAAAGAGTATGGTCTCAATATTGCCTAATCAAGAGAGATGTCTGTTCTCATACAATAGTAAATAAGTTTAAATTAGAATGGTGGTTTGATTGAGTTATTTATGAAATGGACCATAAAGCCTACTTTCATTAATAACACCTTTAATGAAAAGGTATGACACTTGGCTTATGCCAAATGGTCTGCATCCCATGGAAGTATTGAAAAAAAAATTTTATTATATGATTTGGACTCGTAGTGGCCTACACATAGCATTGCAGAGTCTAATAATGCAATGAATTTAAACCTATACATAGTTTATTCAAATCCTGGTCAGAGCAGCTGAGATCCTTCCCGGGTGAAATCCAGTGGTGAACTGTCACAAAATCGTTGCTTATCATCCGCATATGCAATCATCTGTCAGTCAGTCAGAAGAACTTTAAGGTAATTCCATCAGTTCATCCATTCTGGTGAGTGGACTGACCCCACCCATAAACTTTTCTACAAGCAAGTTTTAGTGCCAAATTCAATTAACTTACACAAGAACTGACAGGTAAACCTGACCTTGAATACTCGGCCGTAGTTAGATCTTGCTCCAGTTCTCCTTTTCCTTTTGTAAAATTGGTTGGCCAGCCTTTTGAAGATCCAGGAATGTAACCACATGGTCTGGGTAAAATTTTTAATGAAAATAATAGGCAAATTATACCTGGTTGAAGGTCTGGTTGTTGTACTTGATGATAATATTGATACAGTAATTATGGTTTTTGTTAAATCACTTCCTAATATTGTTATGTAAAATACAGGATACTTAAATTATGGAAATTATTAAATAGGGTTTTCTTAAAACTTAATGTTAGAGGGACTTGGAGGCTTGCACTGCAGTAATGTGTACTACATACATTTCAAAATTGACTAAAATGTATACTGATTAACCTGTTTCTAGAGAAATACTTAAGACTGCATATAGTATCTTTATTGAAGTTCTATCAGCAAAGACAATAAATGGCATAACATATGCTGAATACAAAGTCCCATGGTGTTCTAATGTCTTCAGAATTAATAGAGACTACAAATTCAGTAGACCATGCAAGAAACATCAAAATTTGCATCTCATACAGGACAAAACATTATTCAAAGTTATCACAATAGTTGTAGAAGTAGACCACCAACAACCAGCTGCAATAAGTTCTGAATTTTGAAAGGGAGTAATAAGGAAAACCTAATCTTGGAGCCATTATAGCAGTACCTCTTTAAGGCAAATAGGGCAGAGACCCACCTAAACAATGAAAGTTTGCTTTTTCTCAAGAGAAGCTCTTTTGTTCAGTGGAGATGAGGATTCACAATTGTATATGTGAAACCACATACTTACAGGCAGTCCCTGGGTCACGACGGGGGTTCCGTTCTTGAGACGCGTCGAAAGACGAAAATCGTCGTAAGCCGGAACATTGTCAAAAATCCTAAGAAAACCTTACTTTTAATGCTTTAGGTGCATTCAAAACTATGTAAACTGCATTCTTATTGCATTTTTCATAAAAAAACCTTTAAATATTGATTATTTTGCATTTTTTGTGTCATATTTCATCTGCCAGATTAGTGTTTGTAGGCGTCGTAACTCTGGAACATGCGTCGTAAACCTGGAACATGCGTCGTAACCCTGGAAATAATTTCTGATGAATATAATTGAAAAGCGTCGTAACCTCGGAACGTCGTAAGCCGAGACCGTCGTAACCCGGGGACTGACTGTCTATGTAGTGAAGACATTTTGAGACTAGCACCAATGGTCTTGACAGACATTACCTTAAAATAAAGTGACTAATTATATTGAATATTGGAACTGTTCTTATGTACTACAACCAAAAATTCATTATGAATTAGAATAAGCTCTCTCTATGTAGCGCAGCTCCAGGAAAACCTGGAATCTTCTTTGAAATAAAATCAGACTGCAGTTAAAAAGGAATTTTGTCAGAATTTTCATTAACATTTTATCAAATTATGATTGTGATGAACTTCAGTTTATTAGGTAAAGTTTAAATATTAGTACGTAAAGATAAACCATTTGGCTTAGCTCCGTGAGAGTGGAGTATTTTAACCTATCGATAATTCAATAAGTTGACCTGTACAAAATGTATAGAGGACATAAATCAAAGATCATAACAAAACTGTTTTTTGTTTTTCCAGGAGCTGATGTTGTTGACTGGTTACACCAAAGAGTGGATGGATTTCAAGATAGACGTGAAGCGCGAAAATATGCTGCACAGATGCTAAAAGCTGGTTATATAAGGCACACGGTTAATAAGAAAGATTTTTCTGAGCAGTGTTACTACGTTTTTGGTGACCTTTGTGCAAGTAAGTAAAATATGAATTTTTATGAAATGCATAGAGTAATTTTATATTTTCAAATTGATTTTGTGACTCATTTGCATACATGGAAATGCTTTTAAGTTTATGAAGTGGTCATGAAAATTTTGTAGTTTAATTTGAAAAGTGTTTATTAGATAAACATGAAGTTACATATAGAATTTAGTTGATCAATGTTAAACTTTTGAATATATAGTTGTCAGATATTTTTCAGTTATCCAGGAAGTATGATCTGTTATTGAGTAGGAATTAGAGTAGACACTTGTCAAAGCAGATAAAGATTAGTGACAAAGGCCTATTTAGATAGAAGATGCACAGAAACAAAGAGTCGGGGGACTCATTACACAAAACTGTGTAAAGGGTACACTTGATGTAAATCATGAGGGTAAAAAGTATCTGTATCTTGTTTTGTTTGTACCATAAGATAATAAGGATGTCATTAATTCCATGGGTATATTGTATGGTCAGTTGAATGGTAGCTTTCATTAGCTGTCTCCATCATGGACTTGTATTTATGTTAAGAAGTTGATATTCATTCCCAATCATACTAAGTGTATTAGACTTTAAAACTGCCATTCCACATGAGTAACTATTTGTTCTTAATACATAATATGCAGGTTCCTGAGAAAATTTAGAACTAGTGCTTTTTCAGTAAGGTAAAATTCAGAATAGTAAGTTACAGGCAGCTGTCATTGTACAAAAGATGGGTAAATATTTATTACTGTGATTGAAAAGTTTCCTTACCCAAAGTACTTAATCATCCAGTAACCATTATATGCATGTGCATTGCCAGATTTTTCCTAAATTGTACACCACTATGCTTAAGGTTTTTCTTTGGGTACAGTGAAGTATTTTAAAGTGTACGTACCTGCTATTTAGTATAGGAAAAGCACTTGGCCAACATTCTCGTAGTCTGGAGGGAGATGGATGTATGTGAAATACAAAAGTTATATTAGTTTAGTTATCCTAATATTCTGGATCCTCCACATAGACATCTTTATGTATTAGAAACACAAACAGAGAAATAAGACGTAAATGTCTTCTATAGAATTAGTAATTGTTCATATACGAAACAAACCTTCGGTCTTAACATTAGGATAAATACTCAGCGCCAGCTGGAAACCGGTAAAGCTTAAAATAATTGTGTACGCAAGGGACTATTGGCATCTGTGCTTGGTCACGAGACATGTGGGGCCACCCACATACCCCTCATTAATTCGTGACCCCGTCAGTTATTTTCTTACCGCCTTTAAGTGAGGGCGTGCTTTGCTCCGTCCTTTCAAAGTCGGTTTAGTTTGCCCCCGGTTGTTTTCAATTTGTTGTTTGGAATTCCCGGGTATGTGAACATGAAGCCTTCTCATGCTGCGAGACTTCCTGGATATCACAAGAAGCAGATAAATGCCCTGTTATTTTCTTCGACGGTTTCGACGTCGAAGTACTCATCGTGTAGTAAGTCGTAGGTGAAGAAACTCTTAAGGTATGGTTAATTGGTTACCTGTGCTTGGGAATATTGCATATTCATATGGATTGCCTGTAATCCAAAGCTTTGATGTATCTGGATGTGCCTTGGGAAGTAATTATGACTAATTGTGCTCCTTTCCCTACGGGGAGAGGTGTGCATCGCCATCTTGTTTTCGTTCCAGATACTACGTGGGTAGAGAGGATGCAGGTGTGCGGTCGGCGTTAGGCTTATCAGGAGAACCAACCCAAAAAAGACAGTTGGTTTGATGTATAACGTCGTGTTGCCATCCAGGATCCCACGTGATGGATGTCCCTTTTATCCTGACATGCACTGGATGGCGGTCGGATGCGTCGCCATCTTTACGTAAAGAAGCAGATAGGGCAACAAGGCAGCCTTTAATGTCAGGTTGCTATGACTACGAGAATAACATCAACAGCCTTGCACCACTGGTAGGGTGCTGGCTTCGCATTCGAGTTGCTCAGTGACGTCATAAACATGGCAACCGCCATGACTTCATAAACATGGCGACCGCCATGACGTCTCTTCACAGCTGTGGCCTACACGAAGGCATGCTTCCATTTTCATTTCGAGGTACAAGAGTACTTTACAACTATGCTTTCGGATGGGAGGTTTTTAATGCACATTGTTTTTGAGAGAAATTGCAAGCGTTAGGAGACATAAGTCACATAATGGAAAAGACACAAATCTTTCCTCTGTATCCTTCAGCTTAGGCATCAAGCTTAGGTGACTGGCTCTGATGCCAGTGTGTTCTCCTGCCAATCCTGAAAAAAAAAAGGGACTTCGTAGCTGATCCTCGAGCCAAGAGGAGAAGTCTCTTCTCCATCTTCGAGCCAGAATTGTTACATCCCTATTATATGAAAGCACAAGTAGTAGTTGTATTTGTCGAACAAGTGAATGATGGAAAGTTAGTCTAGTGTGGCTGCTGCGAAGAGTTGGAAAAGGCTAGAATCAGGGACTTCGTGACTGTTCCTCATGCCAAGAAGAGAAGAATAATTTCTTCTTATTCTTCGAGCCAGGACTGTCACATCCTTGTAAAGTAGAAATGCCACAGAAGGTTGGGTCTCTTGATCTTGGCTGCAAGAGTACCATAAACAGCCATCAAGCGTGTTGACATCATAGCCAAGACCGCTTGCAAATGGCGGTAGTCATGACGTCACAGCCTACTGATTCTCGATTTACTTCGCTGCCTCCGGAACCTAATATGCTTTTTGACTCATTGGTACACACAGTAATGAAGAATAAACAGGATCTAGAGGTGAAAAGAAAGGCGTGATTTGTCGTCTTCTTCGTCTTTTTCTCTAGATGTCATAGCTAAGTTCGATGGCATCACTGAGTGTACCAGTCAAGCGTTTGAACCAGGACTGTCACAGCCCAATCAGCAAGAAAATCAAGAAGTCAGTGGCTGTTAAGCTCAAAGCAATCGGACGAAGCCATTTACAAGAGTCCGAACGAGTGAAAGCGTCGACTGTCGCTGGGCTAGCTGCTGACGTGGAGTTGACAGTGGAGACTACAAAGAGTCTAAGAGAGACTACAATGCCGTGGCTTAACTTGATACATACGCCGATGCTTTTACAAACGTGTTCCATGGACTCTAGATGTCAGAGTAATAAAATATGGTAAATTTGCTCTCATATTTGTAAATAGGATTGCAAACAGATACCTTCTCAAATCCTACTGACTATTATATTTTCAAGATTGAGCCATCAGCGGCCATTAAAGATCAAAGGTGCTGAGGCCGTATGGTCGGAAGGCCATAACGTATGCAAATAGATATCTTCTCAGATCCTACTGACTATTCGAGATCGAGCCATCAGTGGCCATTAAAGATCAAAGGTGCCGCGGCCGTATGGTTGGATGGCCATGACACACCCGGATGTTTGTCAGAGGTTAGGAGTGAGTTAACGTCTCTTGTAGCTGAACACAGTACGTTAGAACCGGAGAGAAGAGAAAACCAAGAGTTTCTGGCTTCGTATGAGGTGGTGATTGATTTGATTAGTCAATTCAATAACCTTTCGGGGAGCACGGAGACACCCTTCCCCCGGGGATTGACATGGTGTTTGGCTTGATAAAGGATACGAAAGTGTATGAATTACCTTGTTCTGGTCATGTAGAGTCCATTTTACAACACGTAAAATGCACGGATTGATAGAAGGATATGGATACCTCTTAGTAATCGTATGCAGCCTGAATGGTCGGAAGTAGCATACTTTGGGTTGACTCCAGAAATCTTCAAACCTTTACAGATAAGGAGAATTACCATGTTTTATATACTTGTTGGTGTAAGCTGGTTTCTTCCTATAAGAATATTGACCAAACGCTTCGACTCTTACACAAGTAGTTAATCGAAAGCTTGGTTCCTTCGAAAGTACTGTAGAACCATTCTTCTTAACGAAATCGAATGGGAACCTAAGTCGAAAGAAAGAGGTGAATGTCATTCTTTCGTCACTAAGGTAGCCAAGCCTAAGTAGGGCACTTGTAACCTAAGATGCTATACCCAGGATAATTGGGTCATACCTTTTAGCCTAACAAGTGGTTATATTTGTTGCCTATTCCAGCCAGTTCGAGTCTACTGCTACTATCTTAGTTAATCTGAGTAGTAGTTTTTAGCTTAGACTGTCCGAACTAACTGGTTGGGTATGCATATACTGGCTTGGACCAACTAATGGTTGCGGTTTGGCTTTCAAATCTGCATTTACTATCTTAGATTAGTCTGAGTGGTACAATTCTTAGCTTAGCCGGGTCTGCTTAGCCTAACTCAGGTTAGGTGGTTCCGACATACATGTCAACTTAGCCTAACAGTGGGTTGATGACTTAACATGATCTGGTTGCTTGAACATGCCCGCACTATCTTAGGTTGGGCGAATTAGTAAGGTTATAAGTATAGCCGAGCATAGACTAGTGCCTAGGCTACCCATTCGAAACACTTTAACACCTCAGCCTAGAAGGTTGTGGTTGTAGCCTAGCATGGATAGCCCATACTTTATTGAACGGCTTTACCCTAACCTAAGTCATTTAGTTTCTAGATTAAGCTAGTCTATACTAGTCTAGCCTAGTTAAGTGTACATCTCGGATGGACTTAACCTACCCTAAATGATGGAGGAGTTAGCCTAGCCTAATTGGAAGTGTTAACATAGCCTAACCTAACCAAACCAAAGTCCTAGCCTAATTGGAAGGGTTAACATAGCCTAACCTAACCAAGCCAGGGTCAACCTGGTCTTGCCAACTTAAAAGAAGTTAGTCAATTCTTAATTGACTATACCTACTTAGACTAGTCCAAGTGGTTGTTGGCTAGGTTAACCTGGAATCTGCAAATGGGTCTCTTCCATACTGGTCAAGTTTCTATATTGAAGTCATGAACCTAACATAGAGGGTTCGAGCTTCAGTTGGCTAGAGCAAGGCATTAGTACATCATCATACCTGGAAGGGGAAAGTGGAGAGTTTCCCATTCTTCAAGAGTGAGGTAGGGTGAAGTGACGTTGGGTACAATTCTGGGCTAGGTTACTCGAGAATATCACCATGATGGTTTCTGGCAATATAGGATTTCCCTTTGGATGGTAGCATATTGAACATATGCCCGTATATTGTAAAAGGTCACCGCATAAGGTGTTTCGTGGTTGGGATCTTAGTTTTTACAAAAACACTGAGCTGTTTAATAGCTCTCCTAGGGCTGATGGCTGGCCTGAAGAATTGGATATTTTTTACGTGGCTAGGAACCAATTGGTCACCTAGCAACGGGACCTGCAGCTTATTTTCTATCACCAGAAATAACTTCTCTGATTCCGCGTTGGCCGTGATGGGAGTAGGACCTCGGACCACCGTTTTGGCAGATGAGTGCACAAACCACTCGTCCAGAGAGGAACTCGTATAATGGAAAAACCATGTAATAGCTGTCTCAGGGGTTTCACCCTTCGAGGAGTCTGAGGATTCCATTTGCGATACTGGCAACATCCTGGAGGTTATGCAAACTCAAGGTTCTACCTGTTCCGCCATGTCTCGGACAGAAGGATGGGTTCCAGTAATTTAGGAGGACCTAGGATGAGTGACTGATAAAGTTTATCGTAGCACAATCATTGCCACCAGGTTTGTGTGGAGAAGAGGCACCACCGATAGGTAGAATTAATATCTCAAGGTCTGGATGTTGACCAGTATCCCCTTTCGAACTAATAGTTCTCAGTTTTTGGGTGTAGAGTGTCACCTCGGACGTAACACGACTCCAAAGGTCTTTAGCTCACATATACAGAATGACTCTTTGGCCGTGACTGACTGTAAGTGGACGTTTCTGTCCATTAAAGGCATTCGGTCAGTAGACAATGATCTGGTGGAGAGGTTGTCAGAACGGAGGGAAGAATCTCTGTAATTACATGTTTACATGCATGGTGATATACATTGGACTTGTGATTGGGCATGTGAATATCGCTTCATACTGACTAATCTTCAGATGAATCAGAAGCAGTGAACTGGATGGGGCACATAAGAACTCTGATCTGATAAGTGAAAACATACTCTGTATCAGAGTAGCCGTGACGGACTACCACCAGGCACATACATCAGTCACGTTACAGGAAACTGACCTTGGAGGGGGGTCTTCCTCTGACCTTGGTAGAGTGTGAGTACTCAATAACCAGGGTTTTGACGTAGACTCAAAAGTAGTCTGGAACATCAGTTCCAGTTGGCCCCGGAATCTGGGATAATGAGTCAATGCAGCACAGGTCAGGATGACAGATACATTTCTTAGTCATGCTCAGTACGGTGTGAGTATGTGTGAGGGACCTTCAGGAGGGCCGGCTTTGACTTGTCAAAGTACTCTGTGGTTATAGAAAGAAATTAGTCACCTAGAACATTAAGGTGGTAGAAGTAAAGGAACAGGGCAGACAGAGGCGATCGGTCAAGCCTACTCCTTGTTTGTCAAGTTGTACCAATGAGGTTATACAGAAGAGAAGGTCATCAGAGAAATGTGGGCCTCCTGGCATTGAAGAACATATCTGTTAAAATGATCGTGACGGTTGGTCTGTGACTGTATCGAAGCTCAAAACTGAGCAATTTTAAGGTGGTGTCTGTCTGTTCATTGAAATTTAAGAGTGGGTTCTTTGATATGAAAACCACTTTCATTTTCCTGTATATATATATATAAGGTTGCCCAGAGGTCCTTGGACTCAATTTCCTTGGGTCCTTTGGTGGCTGCTCAACAAAAGGTGTAACTCATCCAGTACCCCTGGCGGGTCAGTTGGTATCTTGTCTAAGATGATGGTATGAATGTGAAGTGGAGGAGTTAACTGGCCTCTTTCCTTTTCAAATTTCTATCTCCTTTACTTAGGGCAGTAAGAAGAGAGTACCATCATAAGCTGGAACGGACAAGGTACAGCTGAGTGAAGTGGCCATGCTGTTACGGTTAGTATCAGTAAGATACCTATCAGTAGCAGGTCATTCCTCTCTTTAACAAGGGGGAGAGGAATGATAACAAACCTACATGAGTGGATGAATTGGTTTGTTAGGGGAACAGATCTTATCTTCCTCGGACGCAATGAACTATGGCATTGTGTAGAACCCAGAAGTCTGACTCTATGATATTCATATATGTCTTAGATTCGGAAATACTGGTCAGTTGTTTCGTAGAATTCTGGTATTCAGAAAACTGATCAAAGGTGGCAAACTCCTAGTTGGTTAATAGTACTTACCTCCCACCAAGAGTAAGTCTATCCTAATGTTAAGACCGAAGGTTTGTTTCGTATATGAACAAATGACAAATTTGTAACTAATTTTTATTTTTCATAACTTACAAACCTGAGGTCTTAACATACAAAGGCCCACCTCTAACCACCCCTCTATCAACTAACCTGGGTTGGAAGAATAACTAACGGGGTCACGAGTTAATGAGGGGTATGTGGGTGGCCCCACATGTCTCGTGACCAAGCACAGATGCCAATAGTCCCTTGCGTACACAATTATTTTTAACTTTACCGGTTTCCAGCTGGCGCTGAGTATTTATCCTAATGTTAAGACCTCAGGTTTGTAAGTTATGAAAAATACAAATTATTTACAAATATGTAATTTTTAATGCTTTTCATTATATCTTTATATCGTTTCATACTTTTGTTCTTGACATAATTTTTCAGGAACCTATCTCAGTTGTATGGCAATGGTTGTCTGTAGGTAACTTAATGTTTGAATGAAGATTGAAGACCAGACCAGTGGAGAAAGAAGGATTGAATAATGTTTTATATCATATGTTACTTTTTAAAGGTTTCTGTCTTTTGATAGTGAAGTCATGTCCTTTGCATTGCTTGACAACAACAGCAACATTCATTGTATTTTTCAGGTTTAGCAGGATTGAAACTTGGTGAGGACGACACCTTGAGTGAAGCCGATAGGGATACTTTAGCACCATTACCTCCTCCCTCAGCCTCATCACCTTGGGGTGGGCCGCATATGCCATATGCTGGTACTTACGTTCCCCCAGCCACTGGCTATGCACCCATGCCCTTCAATTACACAAATGAATCCTATGCATTTAACAGAGATGGCAGCACCAATAGTGGTTCTGGTGAGTAATATCTGAGTCTTGTGATTGGACATGGTAATAATTTAATATAACATATGCCATATATTATATTAAATTGTATTTTCAATTTTCTTAAATTGAAATTTATATTGACAAAATCCACTTTTTAATTTTTTATTTTTTATTTAATGTCACATAACTGAATTTTAATGTTTATTAGTGGGGATGCATTGGTGTTTATAACGGGGTCCAGGGAAATTCAACAACTTCTGTTGTGGAAAACTTTACCAAGATTTATATCAGGAAAACAAACACTTGCATGTTTATAGTATCTAACATTAGTATTGGTAAACAAGTTTTTTCTTGTGTACTTAAAGGAAAAGCGCTGAAAATGCTGAGTTGGCAGTAGCAGTTCCTACCATAAATGACTGCCGTATTTATTTTTGGAAGGTTTTTAAGAATGTTAACCCTCTTACGCCGATTGGACGTATTAAACGTCGAGGTAAATTGTCTCCCGGGTGCCGATTAGAAGTATTAAACGTCGACATAAAGTTTTTTTAAAAATTTGCGGAAAAATACTTATAGGCCTAGTTGAAAACTTTTGAATCACGCGCCTTGGGGGATGCTGGGAGCTCATGGATCAAGGCGTTGTTTTGTTTACAATTGTTACGCAGGCGCGCAAGCGCGAATTTCTTTCTTATCGCACTAAAAAGTATCAGTGACACATCTCAGAAATTATTTCGCCACTTTGACATAATTTTTGCACCATTTTAAATTAGCTGTTACATGGAGTATTATATATGAAAATGTGTACAATTTCATGTAAAATACAACAAAAAAAAACTCATGATTGTAGCTTTTATCAGTTTTGAAATATTTTTGTATAAATAACGATAAGTGCCAAAATTTCAACCTTCGGTCAACTTTGACTCTACCAAAATGGTTGAAAAACGCAATTGTAAGCTAAAACACTTATATTCTAGTAATATTCAATCATTTACCTTCATTTTGCAACAAATTGGAGGTCTCTAGCACAATATTTCGATTTATGGTGAATTTATGAAAAAAAAAAATTCCGTTACGTCCGGAGCGCAGTAACTCTTCCGAAAAAAAATCATAAATTTTTTTGAGCGATTGTGGTAATGTTTGCACCATTTTAAATTAGCTGTTACATAAAGTTTTGTATATGAAAATGTGCGCAATTTCATGTAGAATACAACTAAACAAGATTGAAGGTTGTAGCTTTTCTCATTTTTGAAATATTTGCATATAAATCACGATAAATAGAAAAAACCACGTTCGGTCAACTTTGACTCTACCGAAAGTCGAAAAACGCAACTGTAAGCTAAACTCTTACAGTCTAGTAATATTCAGTCATTTATCTTCATTTTGAAACAAATTCAAAGTCTCTAGCACAATATTTAGATTTATCGTGAATTAAAAAAAAAAAAACTTTCCTTCCCTCCGCACGCGGATTCTCCGCCGCAAATCTCCGAAATGCGTATGTCGCATTCTCGTTATATTTGCTCTGTTTCATATTAGGCGTTTCATAGAGTTATATATATGAAAATGTGCGCAATTTCATGTAGAATACAACAAAAAATAAGTGAAGGTTGTGTCTTTTCTCATTTTTGAAATATTTGCATATAAAAAAATTATAAAAAAATTCGACATTTGGTCAACTTTAACTCGTCCGAAATGGGCGAAAACTGCAATTTTAAGCTAAAAATCTTACAGTATAGTAATATTCAATCCTTTATCTTCATTTTGAAACAAATTGGAAGTTTCTAGAACGAATTCATGCATCATTTTGTGATAATATTTTCTCTGTTGCTTTGATCGTTTTACAATGTGTTATATACCAAAATGATCGCAATTTATTGTACAATACAAAAAAAAATTAACTCGTTAGCTTTAACCGTTTTCCTCACAGCGCAATTTGAATACAATTATATATGAAATTTTGTTTTTGCGCTATCATATATCGCATTATTTGTATATGATAATTATATTTTTTTTTATTTCTGATGGTTGCATACTAAACTTCAGGCAATGACAAAAAAAGGAGCCAAAAATGAACTCTTAATCTTGAAAACTAAGCGCGCTGTGATTTTTTGAAAAAAATATTTTTTCCTCTTCGGCGCTCACTCCGAGACCCCCTCGGCACAAGGGAGACGATTTTTATTATACCCCTTCGGCGTAAGAGGGTTAATACAGTGGTACCTCGACATACGAAAGGCTCAACTTACGAAAAACTCGAGATACGAAAGCAAATACGAAAAATTTTACAGCTCTACATACGAAAAGTTTTCAAGATACGAAAGGTTGCTGCTGTAAAGTCCCGAGATTCGCCCAGACCACCGAGAACAACGTTAAAACTCCCGCGCCGCCAACTGAGTAAACTCGCCACCATCCTCCCGCTCTCCCATTGGTTCCTGATGCTAATCACCCCATAAGATCCTGCTGTCCTATTGGTCAGCATCTACCCCTTGTGCTTTAAGTATTCTATTGGTAAAAGGATGCTGTAAATTGAAAAACTTATTCGTGCCAATACCATTTAAAAAAAAAAAAAAAAAATTAGGTAAAGATAGAATAAAGAATAGAAATGAATGGTTATTATACTGTTTGGTAGTTTCAGTAGTTACAGAGAGATAATGAAAATTTATGGCTTACTGTGTAAAGTGATTACTTGGCGATCGTTCGATACTCGTAAGTGCTGGATGTAAACAGAAGTTTGGAAGCTTTTTTTTGTTTGTTTATTATAGTTAATGGTTACTTAATAATTATTTGAAATGAGTACATGCAATACATTTAATAAAAAAATTGTGAATTAGATATCATAAAATATAAAATAAATCTGACTGCCAACAAATACGTATTTTTTAGAATTATTCTTCTGTTTTAATATTACGTTACGTATATGTTTCATTATAGCTGTCAGTAACTCGGTATCTCCATTAGGTAAAGATAGAATAAAGAATAGAAATGAATGGTTATTATACTGTTTGGTAGTTTCATTAGTTGAAGAGAGATACTAATGAAAATTTATGGCTTACTGTGTACTAGGAAAAATGATTGCTTGGCGTTCGTTCGTACTCGTAAGACTGCAAGAGCTGAATGTAAACAATCGATTGGAAGGTTTTTTTTGTTTGTTTGTGTATTATAGTTAAAGATTAATTAATAATTATTTGAAATGAGTACATACTGATTATTTATACATTTTATTGGCATATTCTAAGCTTTTAGCTTCTTAGGTTTAGATGTCAGAATCATAGACTAGGCTACAGTAGCAACTGCTAACATAGGCTAGGCTTATTGCTAAGGGACATATGCTGAAGTCCTAATATATGCAGTAAAAATGGGGTTGAACATTACATGCAGTTGAATATTACTCAAGTATGTACAGTATTTTGCCTTTTTGGAGTCATATTTTTTCCGTCGGATCGGCATTGTAACCCTAGAACATGTGTTTTAGGCCTGGAAATATAATTTACTGGGGTATTTTTGGAGGGCTTGGAACGGATTAGCCATTTTACATGTAAAATGTGGTCCAAGATACGAAAACCTCACGATACGGAACGGATTAATTTCGTATCTCGAGGTACTACTGTATACTGAGATAAGGTCATAGAAAAATTTTCAACTTTATTGTTTTATGCAAGTCATTTATATACGATGGTAATTTTCTATATGAAAGGAGACTTTACAGCTAATGGCAACTTGGTACATATTTTATGTGAATATGCTTATTGCAGTTTGATTATATTATCAATACTGACTTTTGGTAAAGAAATAATTTAGGTGCTTAAGTTTTCCATCATTGACAAGTCTGTTTTTATTGTTTTAACCTGGTACAGTTAAATAGATTGTGACTAAAACCTTACCCCTTAAGGTTAATTCTTCAAGATACTGTTGTAAAAATTTGGTGATCTTGTTAAAAGGCCTGACAGTAATAATAAAATTGATTGCCTTCAACAGGAAGTAGTGGTGGAACACAGAAGAAGGTGGAACGAAAATCTGCTTCTCCAGCTCAAAGTGGGAGTGACAGTGAAGCGAGTCAACGGAGTGCGCGACGTCTTGGTAGTGGAGGTGGTTCTGGCAGTGGCAGCGTTGGTGGTAGTGGTGGAGGTGGTGGCGGTAGTGGAACGGCAGGTACGGGTGGAGGCGGCGGCGGCGGAGGTTCAAGTGGCTCTGAGAGATCGACTGCCACAACACTATCCCAGCCTCCACAGCAGCCACTATTAACGCACCCCATTCTTCAGCACCCAACAGGTGTGCCATCCTCGTATCCCTCGCATACTTCGTTACCCCCTCTTCTTCCCCCTCATCCCTCCCATCCGCATCCAGCAAGTCACCTTCATCCTCCTCCCCCTGCATATTCCGTCTTACCCTCATCCGGCCACCCGCATCCGGCTCCACCTTCCCGTCCTGTGGAGCAAATGAGTCCTGACCTGGCAGCAAGCACCACAAGCTTCAACCTGGCTATGGACAATCCCTGCAACTTTTTTGTTGACTCTGTTTGAAGCATTATTAGTTTGGTTAGTATGTTTTTTGGTTTATTTGATACCCTTCTCCTTTACAAGTTCTGTATTTTAAGTATGACACCATTAACCTAAGTGTTTATAGAGTTACTAAAGTAAGTGTGGATTTGCTTTACAGTGAGTGTTGTAGTTGAAGTTTTGTGCATGGTGGAAGTAGTTGATGACTTGATAGCTGTCAGTACCAATCAAGATTGATGTTAGTACATTTCACCACCCCAAACATTAGTTACATGAATGTAGAATTGGTGTTTACAATTTCAGTTTTCCTTTACGTAAGGTCGAATTCTCTATTTCAGATAATAAGATGGCAATTGCCATAAATTGTCTTTTTTGAATTTATAAGTACCTAAACAGTTGATGCTCTATTAGAATATTATGAATGATTCATGGTCAGCTTCCTAAAGGTAAGGCAGAAAATGGACTTTTTCGAGACTGTTCTTTATGCATTTGATTTTAAGAAAAAACTGCGTTTTTATAGCTTTAAATGTTCTTCATTGGCAATTGGCCTTTCAAATAAATCCAAGCTCTCTCTCTCTCTCTCTCTCTCTCTGCTCCTCCTCTCTCTCTTCTCTCCTCTCCTTCTCTCTCTCTCTCTCCCCTCTCTCCGACTCTACTACTACTCTCTCTCTTACTACTTACTGACTTACTTCTTACTTACTTACTTACTTACTTACTTACTTACTTACTTACTTACTTACTTACTTACTTTAATAATGCTACTGTTTTCACAGCTGAATTGTCAGTGATATGGTGAGCAGTTAAGAATATTAAAATTTTGCTACCACAGAAATGTGTGATTGTTAGTGACTTGGGAAGTGCTTTAGGTGTCCAAAAATTATTTATATAATGATCCCTTTGTTCTACAAATTAAGTTCAGTTCCTGAAATTATATGTATCCAGGACAAATGTTGCAATATTTTGGATCTCTGTAGTGGTAGGCATTAAAGTAAATGAGAATCCGGATAAAGCAGCCAAAGCCACAATCAATATGACTAAATCAGTCGTGCCTCTTTCTGTTAGTGATATGTTAATCTTATAAACTCACCATCTTTTTGTAAGTGGTAAATTTTATGGGATAGTGGAACTGAAAATAACAAATGAAAAACAGTTTAAACCAACGGTTGGGTTGTTGCATTCTTCACTCCCAAAAGAATCCCACATTGAAGTATGAAGTAATATCCCTTATCTGAATTGGTCAGTTTTGTGTTACTGATGAATATGGAATAAATAATTTACGACTATTCCTGAATGCAGTTATTTTAAATTTTACAGCCAATATTGTAAATCCAGTATAAATCCCTGATAGAAGTTTTGTCAGTCTTCAATGTTTTCACTTTCAATAATTATGTTTTTTAAGGAGTTGCAGTGTATTAAATTTAATGATATAAAAAACCCTTCAGGTCAGCCTTGTGAGAGTTAAGGAAGCTAATTCAGTAGTCTGGTTAAACCAATAATAATAATTATTATATAACTGGTCTGGAGCAAGTAGTACATGCAAAGGAAAAAGGCATTTTTAGTTATGTATCTGTGTGTATTGTTCAAGATTCAGTCAGCAGTATGTAGCCTAGGCCTACCTTGAGTATATTGGCACTTATAGATTAATAGGCTGTAACTCTATTAGTTAGTCTGAAATGAAAATGATTCTTTCCTTCTGGTTATTTTCAACTCTGCTGCCTTCCTTTGTCAGTTCAAATGATTGAAGAGCATCATGTTTAGTAAGATATTATTTATAGAAGAAGAGGGGAAACAAGTGGGTAAAAGCACTGAAAATCTGTATATGGAAATGAAAGATAATGATGCATCTGTGCACTACAGAAATGAAAGTATTAGATTGGATGTTACTTGGTACAAAATCCATAAATGTATTCTATGAAAGTGCAAAAGAATTCAAGGAAACATGTATGTTGTTTAAAACCTAAAGTAATAAAGAAAAAAGGGATTGACCATGAGAGAGTAAAGAAAGGAAGCTAGAGGAGTGTATGGGTAAACTGGTACCATAACATATTTAACGAAAACTTTTAAATTTGAATGTCATACTTTTGTTAGGGATCATAATTTTTGCCAGAAAAGTAGAAGTTATGATTAGAAATTAATTGAAACCCGATTCAAGTATATGGTTAAGTGGTGCATTTTAACCTTGTGCAAAATTGAAGCAGTTGCAGTCCTTTATTTTTACACGAATATGCCTATATAAGATTATTAAATAGATTAATAATAATGGATAAACAGCATAATATACTAAAGTATTGCATCAAATGTAATGCTGTAGGTGGATACTGAAAGGGTTTATTTGCAATATCCGTTTTTGCCCATGCTATATTGCTTTTTGTTGTTAGTGTTCCACATATTTCCTTTGGTCTCTTCCTCCTTGGCTTTCCAACTTCTGTAGCTTTACCTTGCTCGAGTTTTTGCCTCTCATCTTGTATTGTTAACAAAGCATATGTAAAGTGCGCTTTATCACCTGGTTGGGTTTCTTCAAAGTATGAATTGAAATGCTCCACATCACTAATGTAAAATGGTTGTAGTTATTCCAAGCTTAAAAGTATGCAAAGTACCTTCTTCAGGTGAAAAGATTGAAATCATTAATGTTGGGTATTAAGAGTGGCAGTTTCCATTGTGGTTAGGCTGTACAAGAGTAAATCATAGATTAGTGAAATATTAAAAAAAAAAAGAATTATTGGAAAAAAACATTTGTGCTGCTTTTACTCAGTCTCTCTAAATTGCAAAAGCTATGGTCATAGTGAATGATATGTATTTCGTGAAGAAGGGAATACATAGTTTTAAACTTTAGGTTTGAAACATACAGGAAAACAAGCTGTGTGAACAGCAACATATTCCAGTAGAAACACACCTTATGAGGCTTAGCTGAGTCATCAATAGATTGAGTGATGTCAAAACATTTATGCCAAATGAAATTGATTTAGGCACAAAACTAAGAATAACTGGAGAATGTCTCCCCTGATGAAGATGATGCTGTCAGATTTCTGGATGAAGTTAGAAGTGTATAAAAAAGGATACATTCCAGAAAAAGCTTCCAGCTGCAATGAAATAGGTAGAACAGCTGTTAGTGGTACTAGCATTTAATAGATAAATTTAGTTTATTTACCTACAGCTACTAAGGTATTGCTAGTGATGGTGGTTGTTGACTTAAACCATATAGAAGAGGTATAATGCAAAATTTGGAAAGGTAAAGGCATCACCTTCAAAATCAGTTTACTCGACCACTGAGTCATTTCTGGACTCGCAAGGCAAAATTTGATGCTGAGAAAAGATGGAAAATGTACAGGATAGAACAAGAAGTAGAGAAAAGTTTAGAGAAATTAAGCAAAGAAGGGGTAAAAAAGCTGACTCTGGTATCAAGAAAAGCTGAGACCTCATAAATTATTGTGAATAGTATTGCTAGTTCACCGCTACCATTTAAGGGTATCGGCGGCCTGTAATTTTGGCAAAATTGGCTCAAATTCGTGAAAATGAGTTATCGTCATATTTCCATACATCTGGGTCCCGGCCATTGCCACATGTAAGATAATATCGATATGAAGCTTTTTTAGTGGTTTAAAGGCCACATCCAAGTAAAGAATTAAAGGTCTAGTTAGGGGTGGTTTTACTATTTAATTTTCCATTCATTCTTTAAGTATTTGAGTTTCTTCTCATTGCATTTTGTTTCGTATGCCGTACAATATGTTTTCCTGATAAAGATGGCAACTCTTCCCATGACTGAATAACGCGAGCCACTTGTCTCGAGAGAGAATTCTTGTATTTTTTTTATGCAATCGTGTATTTGTTATTTGCAATAGATTGCAACACTTCCTCAGACTTTTAACATCAATTGTTTATTATATATACTACTAACATGCCAAAAAAGAAGTTTAGTAAACAAAGGGAAGCAAGCTCTCATAATATCAAAACTTATCTTGAAACTAAAAGTATAGAGAGCTAATGTAGCTTCTGACATGTCGCCACCTGCCATGTGTGCTGAAGAGATGCCAAATACTTCCTATTACGAAGCTCCGAGGGAAATCTATTGTTCCCTTGCACAAATATATCAAAATGAAGATGATGATGGCACCGACGACTTTTTTTTGAAGTTATCTGATGATGAGGAGGGGGAGGAGGAAGAGAATGAGCATTTTCAAGATGTAATTGCTTTCCCTGATGTAGCAGGTGATGTCAGTGTTTTATCAGGAGCCAACCTAAGGAGTTTTTTTATTGAGAAGTTATATGACTGAAAAAGAAGACGTTCTGAGTGTAAGCAATGATGGAGAAATAGTTTCATTACCCTTGAGAGCTCTAAAAGACGCTTTTAGTTCGACGTATTGCGGGCAGTGTGACAGCAATATAACACTTGACATTGATAAAAACAGTTTTGATGTTGACTTGAAACTAACGTGTAAGTTTGAGGTGCCATCTGAAAGTGTGAAAACAGAACATATCGGTGAAACAACACCTTCATTTATATATCAAAACATGTTACTGCAATGAAACATAATATCGGCTATGCACCATGTTCATTGCTGCCTATTATGAGAAAAACGACAAGAGAAAGCCTGAAAGGCCTTCAGATGAAAGAGAAGACCAGGAAACGAAGGTCTGCTATGCATTCAAGAAAGCAAAAGAAGCAAAGAACATCAAAAGGAGGATATGAAGGAGGGGCTCATTAGCCTTCTAAAAACTTGGCAGCACAAGAATAGAGTGGCGTTCAACGATAACCCCCCAAAAATAATATAAACTATTTTCTTTAAGTGATAAATGTTTGTTTTTTTAGAGGGAATAATATCTCTTATAAAAAAAGAAGGAAACAGACGCCATGTAGGCTTTTCCAAGAAACTTTATATGCTTCTGAAAGCAAAATAATTGGTTAGCAAACTTTATCTCAAAACATACATTTTCTACATTCAAATTCTAAAAACTCCCTTATTTATGAATGGATTTTAATAATCTAAAAAGCAATTGGAAATAAGATAGTGAGAGAACACATCGACAAATTTATTTTTCTTTTTTTTCTCAAAAATTTTTTTTTACTAATATCTAATACATAATTTTAGGGTATTTTTAATTGAATTTTTTAAAATATTTTTTTTAAATAGCACACATCACATATTGGATTTCTGAGTTTGCCATTTTATTTGATAGGTATTAAACTTTCTGCTATTACTTTGTTCTTTAAATTGAATGATAAATAAGGAAGGAGATACACTTTAAAATCAAATAAAAAATGCTATGATTTAAAGAAAAATATTTGTTAAAAAAAGAATTTTTATCTAATTCACCTGAAATTTTGTGTGAATCTTTAGTCAAGCTAGAGGTAACACCTGTGCAAGTTTGAACACCGTCACTCAAAATTAACCCCCGACTCCACCGATACCCTTAAAAGGTTGAGAGGTTTAGGTACTATCTCCATTTTGCATACTTACACAGGGCCAGTGGTGAGGGAGGTTGCCATCTAAGTTCATTATCTGTATAATTTTGTTATGTATAGAGACATAGGTATAGCTTTTTTGTAATACAGTTGTGATTAATGTTTGGAAATGACAAAGAAGTAAAAAAGACACCGAGTCTCACTCAAGAATGAGCCAAAGGATTTTACCTCGGTGATAATGAAGGTTGGAGCTAGGCAAAGCCAAATAAGATGGGAAGAGACAGAGTTAGTGGATGAAAAGTTGAAAGGCAGAAAGTAATAAAATTATGAAAACTTACTGGATTAAAAAGGAGCAAAGCACAAAGCTGAGGCTGTGGATAATTTTTTTCTAAGTGAAGTAGGATTTGACACCTCATCATTTCTGATTTTAAGAATTGGAATCTAGCTTTGAGTGCTGTTGAAAGAGTGAGAGTAGTAAATAAGTTACAGAGTAACAGGTTTAGCTCGTATGTTGCTGAGTCAGCTTGCTAAGCAAATCACTAATTTTGATTTATGTACGTGATTAATATATATACGTAATTTAGAAAGGGTTGAAGTTAGTCAGTACTTATGATTGATCCCAGCTCTTATAAATAGGTTTGTTCATATACGAAACAAACGCTCGTCATTTTTTTTCTGGATGTACAAATAAACTTTAAAGTCAGTCTTGTATAAGGTGAGAGATTGAGTTCATGGTCTGATTACTCTACGAATAAGATATCGAAGGAAAATGAAAGCTGAAGAGTTTGTGTGGTCTGATTGTATCATTGTTAAGGAATTCAGAGAAGGTCAAAGCTGAAGATTGCATATGTAAAATGTATCGGTTAACCCTGTCGGTCTGCCCTATGACTGGTGGGAATATGGACACCTAGGTAAATTATTAAATAGTAAGAGGGTTTGCCTTTGGTAATAGAGGATGTTTCCCAGGTCATCCCACCACCATTTTGCCTGTTTTCATCAGGTGTTTAGTACTTAATATGTCAGTGCTAACTAGGTGTTAGGAATGCGAAAATTAGTGTGTTTTGTACTATCTCTTTTAAGATATGATCATTTTACATTGTTTTTGACGTGGTTAAACTTGGTTATTTGCTTTAAATGCTTATTTGCTATGAAAATTTAGTTAGTTTGCATTGCAGTGTTTGTTTGTATATTACCTAGGTGTGATATTGCAATGCATAAAGCAGTTTGCTATAATACTACAGTACTGACTTTATCAATTTCTGATGGAGCAATACATTATCAGGATTATTTAATGCTGTGCATTAATTTCAGATTTTGTCAAAGGAATGTGCTTGTGATGAATAGTAATTGCATTTCAAGAGCAATACTTTTGTAGATTTTCATGCAATTATAGATAGCTAGTAGAATTAATTCATTCTAAAATATTGTGCGTATAATAAGCAAATTATGATTCTCTCTTTATATGCTTGAATACTATATGATTTACTTTTCATTGTTTTCCAGAGGAAGACATCCAGGGCTATCAGTTTAGCGAACGCAGCTAGTCATGCTCAAGAGGGGTTGGAGTCCCAGAACCTGAGCTTACCTTGCAGTGAAAAGTTATCCATCAGTGTTATAGGTGTTAAGCTGACTGTGAATTTTCAAGAGATCTTTGATGCTTTGAAGGTAGTTTCTCCATATTTTTCTCATGGCTTCATGCGAATTAATGTAAAATGAACCTAAATTGATATTGGAAAACAGTATTGGAAAAGATATTAATGTCTGTTGAATAGACAGTACATGTTTTGATGTACAGAATATTCAGCAATCAGGTTACTGAGATATGGAGATGTCTGTTTGTGAAAGTATAACAAATGTGCAAAATTACTGAGAAAATTGGTAAGCTTGACAACAGATAACACTGGTAAGCTTTATCACTGGCCCATCATGCAAATAGCGCAGATTTAAGGACTGTAATGACAAAGTCAGCTGTTAGTGAACACGACTTGTACATTATATAATTCGAGTGGGAAAGTTGGTGGGGTATTTTCAGTACGAGAGCCAGAAATGAAATGTAAGATATGGTGCTCCTCTGGCTGCTTTAGTGACCAGTGTTTATTACAAAAAATATAAAAAATGAAAAATATAACTAAACCAAGTTATGAATACTGTTCATAAACTTTCGTCTCTTGTGCCTGTCGAAAGTGAATACCGAAAGGATGTGCATGTTAGCATCATTTGTCGTTAATACCGGGCAGACCATCTGGATTTGCTTCGGGTGGAAATGTCAGCATAGTGTCAAAAAGTAAAAGCAGGTTTAACCATGCTAAATAATGCATATTAAAAGTGACTTCCAGGCTTGATATTTTCATAGATTCTTATGCAATAATTTCAGTGGCAGCCATTTCTTGGAGGGAGCAGATTTGAGACTTGTTCTGACTCCTGTTTATGCAAGTTTGTATTAGCATTTTGTTTATATGTGTTGTACAGTTTATATTGCAAAAAGTTGTGGAGTCAGAACCCCCTGCGCCTCTTTCTCAAAGATGCACCGAGACTCTTTGAAAGCCATGACGAGCCTTGCTCAGAACTGAGCCTTCATGAAGACCTCTTCAGAGCCTTCCCTTACTGAGGCTCATTCTCGTGATATGATAATCAGACTCTGTTGGGTCCATCAGAGGGAGTTCCTTGTGCGTTTTTCTGTGAATCAAAGTGACACGTCATTAGGTATCATATATTGTCTTAATCCTCGTTTTGTTGTAATATACAAAATAATCGTGGATGGTGGAAATTAAGGCCTCAGACATTATGACTGTCAAAGGATGCATAGCCTCTGCTTTGGGGTTTTGGTGCCGTAGCAGTGGCTATAGCTGTGTGTAGTGTTTTCTATACTTTCTAAAGATGCAGCTGTGCTATGACTCCTTCAGGGCAGGTATCGGTATTCAGGAGGAAAATACTTGAAACATTAAAATATATTAATTAAAAAAGTCATTGTTCAACAATTAATCAAATTTGGAATGCTATTTAAATTGTATATACAGTAATGGTATTTGAAAGAGAGTGAGGCATAGATCTGGTATGCAGTTCACTTTCGTGAACTATATTGTAAACAGATTCCATGGGTAAATTCGTTGGATATTACATTTTAATGAACCAAGTACGAAGATAAAAAGTAACTTGATTATATTTTCAGTATTTTTTTTGTCCAAGATAATTTGTAAAAATTTAAAGATTAGGTTGAAAAGTGTTTTATTTCAGTTGTATTTGGGCTGTCTTACTTTTCAGGTCATTTTTATACTTCCATTACTGAATGAAATATTACCTGTGATAAAATATTTGAACAGTATTGTGTCTGGAAGTATAATTGCATCGGGCAGAATACTGCCAAGGTGGAAAGTAAGCTTGAATCATGCAGAGTTCATGTAGCATCTTTCAGCCTCTTTAATATCTCTCCTTCCTATCCAGAACAAAAAACTCAAATGTAAGTGGCATATCCAGGTTTCCCCTTTCTGGTTGCTTGATGACTGTTGCACAAGCAGCATTTTGTGAATATTTTACTCTTCTTTTCCTGTTTTCCCTTGAGGCTTGGAGCTATATTGGGGAGCTACATGTTAGATGATGCCAGTTCAGGTGAATTTCTGGCTTGATGGAATATTCTGCATTTGGTTTGTTTTTCGTTCTTCAGTTTTGCCGAGTTGCAACTATTAAATTAATTTTTCTACATAAATACTTGTGGTTGATAAGTTCCTATTTTTTCCCTTTATATGATGAATTTTGGCAGAGATTCACTCCTCTTACAGATGCACAAATGCAGTAGACGACTAAAGGGAACTTTGTATGCTGAAACATGATATATATAAATATATATTTTTGTTTTTAATCCAATTTTGGTAATGTAAGGTATTACCCCTTTTTTATAGCAGCTATGTTTTATCATTTTTAACAGCTAACAAAACAGGTAAGATTTTCATCATGCTAATGGGCTGGAAGTCACCATATCTTGTATATATTCAATATACTGTATACTGTAGTGTTATGAAATTACCAAAGTGTCTTCATTGCAGCCTGTGATGCATTGCCAAATACAGGGTTTTGGGTTCTCTGAGTTCATTATTCATCTCTGCCATTTAATTGTGACTTTTTGTTCCTTAAAATTTAAAGTTTAAATATGGAACAAGAGACTTTGTTTCTTTGGGCCAGTTTACCAAGATGTTTTTCTTGTCATTGGTTAATGTTTAACTGGACTTTTAGATGTACAGTACAGTAACTCTTAATATTTTTTTTTCATTGTTCATACATTTTTTATGGAACAAGCATGAACAGCTTCCAAAACGTGAAAGAGGCCAAAGTCATTATAACTGTCAAAGATACAACATAGATATTTTCTTATGAAACACTGGCTTGTGAACATGCTGTATACTATAACTCAAATTGTTTGATAAAAGAAAAAATTGCACCATACTTGCTGCATATTACCTACAAAACAGGAGACATGAAAGCAAATGAATGTTTCATTTTCAGACTGAAAATTATATTTCAAGATTTCTTTTAAAGCCAGTTGTTACATTTGTGTACATGAGTCTCCTCCTTTCGTTTCGCTTCGTATAATGGATTATGCTCGATGGGATCCAATCTGGTTCTTATTATTGTAAGTCATAGAGGTCAAATATACTACTTGAACATGGATTTAAAGTGTTATTTTTTAACCTTTCCTTTTTTCACCATTCCTAAATTATGATTAGGAAAGTTAGTGTGTGTACTACTGTGTGTTCTGTGCAGAAGAGAGAAACTTCACATATTTTTTTTTCTTTTTTGTACAGATAGTTATTTTTCTTCTTGAAAGCAAAACAATGTAAAATGATTGTATTTAAAGGAATAAAGTTAGTATTTCTTTCTTAAAACTTTACAGCAAGGCGTGCTTACTGTATAGACTGTAGCTCTCGAGGAAATTGGTGAGTTTTTTCCTACTTTGTTCAGTTGGTAGAATTGGTTTTGAAGATTGTTTACAGAGACTATTTTTTTTTTTTAAATGTGGTTGCTTAATATACAATACATTTGATTTATGATGGGATTTGGATTACTGTGTATACTCGTGTATCATGTGACTTTTTAAGACCTAATATTGAAGGTAATTTTAAGGGGCACATCATACATGAAATATAAATAGTTCAGATACAAAACAAACCTTCGGTCTTAACATTAGGATTTACTAGCGCCAAGCTTGAAACCGGTAGAATTAAAAATTAACTTGTGAGATCCAGGGACTATCGGCATCTATACCCTGTCATGGGGCATGTATTACCCAGCATTCCCTCGGCGTCCTGTGACCTACCAGTTATCTTTCTACCGCCTTTAAGATAGGATGTGTTTACTGTATCTGTTTAAAGCTGGTTTCAGTTTGCCCGTTTTTATCCATTTCACTTTCATTTTTCTTGTTAATTCTCTTTTCTTTGAGTGTGCTGTGTGGGTGTGAGCTGTATTGTGTGTAAGTGGTGAGATGGAGATTTTTGCTTCACCATCAGGATCTTCCTCCGTTTCTAAGACAAGACAAAGGAAATGCCCTGGAGTCAGTGGCTTTTCGTGTTCAAGATTCCTAACTTCGGTGTCGACGGATCCTCATCCATCGTGTAGTAGGTGCAGAGAAAATGTATGTACAATTACAAATCCTTGTTCTGTTTGTCGCGGTTGGTCGGTGGAACAGTGGAGGAAGTTTTATGAGAAAGGTCAGTACAAAAGAAAGGACTCGACGCCATCTTTGGATGACCAAGCGTTGCCGGCTTCTTTTGTATCGGCAATACAACAGACTGCTCCGTATGTTTTGCCACCTGCTTTTGATTTGTCCCATACCCCTTCGGTTTCTCATAGCGGTTCGTTATCGGAAACTCCAGGAGGGGTTTTGGGTAATTTTATGCATAATATTTACGCTCCGTTGTTCCCAGCAGGGAGGGGCGGAGCATCGGAGTGCGTCGACGGTTGCTGGGCTAGCGGCTGACGCGGAATTGCCAGTAGAGACTACAAAGAGTCTAAGAATGACTACAATGCCGTTGGTGAAATCGACGTTGGGGGCGAAAAGTGCAGCAAAGGATAGAGCACAAATACCGGTTTCGCCTGTAAGACCGTTTAAAATATGGAGAAAGGATGAAAAGGCTCCTATTAAAAGAACAAAGAATAGAGAGTTGGCAACCTCGTCTGAAACGCTGGTGGAAGGTGTTGTTTGCCTAGATGAAGGATCAAGGCTGAATTCTCAGAGGGCCGTTGGAGACGATATTAACCCTCTTACGCCGACTGGACATATTTTACGTCGACATTTTTTCTCTCTTGTGTGCCGACTGGACGTATTTTACGTCGACTTACAAAAGTTTTTTTTTAAATTTGCGGAAAAATACTTATAGGCCTACCAGCCTAAAACTTTTGAATCACCCCTTGGGGGATGTTGGGAGTTCACGGATCAAGGCCTTGTTTTGTTTTGAAGCGTGACCCAAGTGCGCATGCGCGAGATCCCTTCTTCTTGCTCCAGCCAGCATCAGCGGCGCATCGTCCGAAAGCGATCTTTCGTCGGAAGCGTGTTTTTCTGGACTTGTGCGAGACTTTGAGCATTTGTGTTGCTACAGGACATTCATAGAGATGTCTCAACGACGTGTGAACCGCGAAAGGCGCATTTTGTACATGCAACTTCCCCGGCAGATATATACTTAGCTATAGTCTCTGACGTCCCGACAGAATTCAAAACTCGCAGCACACGCGACAGGTAGGTCAGGTGACCAGCCCACTCCCGCCGCTGGGTGGCGGGAATAGGAACCATTCCCGTTTTCTAACCAGAATTTTTCTGTCGCCGGTAGCAACAACATCGTTGTTGGTACCTCCTGCATTGGAATTCTTTTCTCGTTGGCCGAGGATTATGGCACCTGTATTTAGGGTGTGTGCGAAAGAGGAATGTAAGGTGAGGCTACCGAAAGCATCGGTGGATCCTCACACAGTCTGTAAAAAATGTAGGGGGAATGATTGTTCTGCGACTAACACCTGTCTGGAATGTGAGAGCTTAACGGAAGTGGAATGGAAGACCTTGGCTTCTTATGTAAGGAAACTTGAGAAAGATAGAGTTAGGAGGGCTTCCATCAGAAGCTCAAGTAGATCCTGCTCTAATGAACAGGAAGTAGCTCCTAACTTTTCTAGTAATTCACCTGCTCATAGTTTGGTTTCAGCCCCTTCCCCAGCAGCGAACCTGTAGATGCGTCTACGGAAATGGCTGCAATGAGAGCCTCAATAATCAGCTTGAAATCGCAACTGCAAGCAATGAAGGAGACAGGTAAGCGCAGTGATGTGTGCAGTGATTTGTGCAGTGTCCCCAGTGAAGTGGAGGGGGCGTCTGACCGACTCCGCATTGCTCCTAGGCCTAGACCTCTTTCAGACTCCCATGACCAAGGGAGGAGGAATGTCGAAAGCCGCAAGGGGGATGTAGAGTATTCCCAACGGTCAGGCGTCCCTTCGGCAGATCCTGTAGCCGCTTCCCACGGCTGCCAAGGACAGCTACTGCAAACAAAAGCGTCCTCAGGAAGTGCTTTTCGGACTCAGACTCTTCGTCTCCCAGAAGAGGATTGGAGTTCTCCGCTAAGTCAACCAGTCCTCTTAAGAGATCCTGGAAGAACGCCAAGCAAGCGAAGCGTTTGCGTTCCAGTCCTGAGCCTTTTCCGGAGTATTCGCCTGCTCGTAAGAAGAGAGCTATGAGATCGCCTGACTCTTCTCGGCGAAGACTTATCACACAAGACGAAGGAAGTCTTGGTAGGACTCCAACAGCAGTTGTCTGCCCTTAGTGGGAGTTCTTTCTGAAGGCTCTTCTAGGAAGAAAGACTTTTCTCTTCCCACAAGAGTTCTGTTAGGAGAGCATCAGAGAGTAAGTGTCCTGGCTTTAGCAGACGCTCCTCGCCTGAAAGGTTTTCGTCCCCAGCGAGACCTTCTTCAGTCGCATATGACAGGAATCGGAAACTCCCTACGAGCAAGAGTTCTCCCAGGAGTTTTGCTAGAGACGATTTTGCCTCTCATGGCAAGCATTCAGGAGCCTGATTCGCGGATTTCTCGTGAGAGAATTCGTGCGACTAAGAGCTCCGGGAGAGAAGAGAGCCCCTCTCTATTCAGAGCTCCGCAAGAAGGAAGGAGCGTTCGTTCGTCCTCTAGACATTTTCCGAAGGACGCAAGAGTTTCGCCGAATAGGCGCCGAAACTTAGACAAGTTTTCTTCACCTCCCAGGAGGGATAGTAGAGATTCTAGCGCCTCTCCGGAATGGACGCAAAGGGAAAAGGAGTTATTCGCCTGCTAGACGCAGTCAGGACGCAAACGTCTCCCCTCATGGACGACGGGAACAAAGGGTTCTCCTTTCTCCTCGCAGGCGCATTTCGCCTTCTAGGCGTCCTCATCAGGACGCAAATGCCTCTCCTTCTTGGACCAGGCAGCCTCACCAGGACGCAAGCGCCTCGCCTTCTTGGCCCAGGCGTGCTCACCAGGACGCAAGCGCTTCTCCTTCTTGGCGCCAGGAACAGGATGTTCTCCTTTCGCCTAGCAGGCGCTCTTCGCCTCACAGGCGCCTGATTCAGGACGCAAGCGCCTCTCCTAGCAGACGCAAGGAGCAGAGCAGAAGCCCGAGTATAGGGAAACTCCAGGACTCGTGCAGGAAGGAGGATAGGAGTAAGGACGAAAGGAAAAAGGCTTCTTTCGACGGATCGGTCTCCTGTAAAGGAAAAGCCCTCTTCTCCTGCATCGCTTTTGGAAGAAGTTTCGGATGAAGGAGATATCCAAAGATGCAGGAGTTTCGGACTATAAGAGACTTGCTTCTCTTTTGCTGCAGGTGTTTGGAGACTCGCTACGCCAGTCGGATCCCCCTTCTCCGGGATCGTTATTATCCAGTACGAAAATGTCGAAGGCCTCCTCCTTCGTTAAGATGACCCTACTCTTTCTATGAGAAAGTCTCTGAGAGTCTCGAGAGCTGGCTCAGATCTAAGAAGGAAGCGGGGAAGACAGTATTTTCTTGTCCTCCCTCTAAGCTGACAGGGAAACCAGGTATGTGGTACGACACCAAGGAGCCAATGGGCCTGGGTCTCCCTTCGTCCTCTGATGCGGATTTTTCCGCTCTTGTAGATGCGTCTAGAAGACGCTCTCTACACTCTGCAAAAGCCTCTTGGGGAATGTTGTGAGGTGGATCATCTCATCAAGGGCCTCTTCAAGACTCTCGAAGTCTTTAACTTTATGGACTGGGCTTTGGGAGCTTTAGCCAAGAAGTCTCAAGAACCAGACTTCGTTACCATGGAAGAGTTGGGCAGTGTTTTAACCTGCCTAGACAGGCGGTTATGGATGGCTCCAATGAAGTGGCATCCCTTTTTGGATCCTGTATATTGAAGAAGAGGGCAGTGTTAGCTCCTTCTTACGAAATCTGTTTCTCCTCTGCAGAGATCCTCCCTTTTATACGCGCCCCTCTCTAGTCACCTTTTTCCTCAGGACATAGTGAGGGACATTTCAAAGACTCTTTCAGAAAAGGCCACAGGACCTGCTGGCCCAGTCAGCTAAGAGGCTAAAACCTGCTGTTCAGGTTGCGAAAAAGGAGAAAGTTCCCTTCCAGCAGCCTTTCGGGGAAGGTCTGCACCAAGATCTTCTCTTAGAAGTAGACGACCGGAGAAGAGAGGAAGGTCTTCTCGAAGGCCGTTCGTCAAGACCCAGTGAGACTGTGGTCCTCCAGACAAAAGTGGGTGCCAGGCTTCTAGACTTTTACGAACCTTGGGCACAGAAAGGTGCGATGCCTGGTCCCCTATCCATCCTAAAGAAAGGATATTTAATCCCTTCAGGGAAAAACCTCCCTTAACTACAACTCCAAGGGAGTTAACAGCAAACTACAAGGAATCTCAAGAAACAAGCCTTCTACATCTCATGGAGCAGATGCTTTACAAGGAAGCCATAGAGGAAGTAAAAGATCTCTCTTCCCAGGGGTTTTACAATCGCCTGTTCTTGGTTCCGAAGAGCTCAGGAGGTTGGAGGCCAGTTCTGGACGTGAGCGCCCTGAACGTGTTCGTAGCAAGAGGAAGTTCACAATGGAGACGACAGCCTCGTGTAGCAGCCCTGCGTCCAGGGGACTGGATGGTATCCCTGGACCTGCAGGATGCTTATTTCCACGTACCAATACACCCGTCTTCCAGGAAATACCTCAGATTTATGGCTCAAGGAAGAGTATTTCAATTTCGGGCCCTATGCTTCGGACTATCAACAGCCCCCAAGTATTCACGGGACTAATGAAAAATTGTGGCTCACTGGCTTCACCTCGAAGGGATTCGAATATCCTTGTATCTAGACGACTGGCTGATACGAGCACAGTCGCGAGTCAGATGTCTGGAGGACTTAAAACTGACACTAGAGTTAACACAGTCCTTGGGACTGTTGGTAAACCTCGAGAAAGAAATCCCAGATGATTCCCCAGCAGAACATTGTTTATCTGGGGATTCGGATGGATTCTCGGGGTTTTCATGTGTTTCCATCACAGGAAAGACAGAACTGCTGCTTGGAAAAAGTAGCAACCTTCCTAGAGAAAGAACAATGTTCAGCGAGGGAATGGATGAGTCTTTCTGGGGACCCTTTCCTCGTTGGAACAGTTCATTTCTCTAGGAAGGCTTCACCTAAGGCCGTTACAGTTCTATCTAAGAGAACGTTGGGATCAGAAATCTCAAAATCTGTCCGATTCCTTCCCCAGATCACGAAGGAAATAAAAGAGGACCTGCGTTGGTGGATGAATCCGTGCAGGATCAACGAAGGAGTATCCCTTCACGTTCCGAACCCTCGGCTAGTGTTGTATTCCGACGCCTCAGATGCGGGGTGGGGAGCCACTCTAGGGACGAGAGAAGTGTCAGGCACCTGGAGGGGAGAAACAGGTGTCCTGGCACATCAATATGAAAGAATTAGCAGCGATCACCTGTCCCTCATACACTTCGAGGCTCAGATCTCAGGTTCAGTCCTGCAGATCAATTCGGACAACACAACAGCCCTAGCTTACATCAAGAAGCAAGGAGGGACGCACTCGTTCTCCCTTTACAAGAAAGCAAGAGAACTACTGCTTTGGGCAGAGAGAGAAGAATCACTCTCCGGACGAGATTCATTCAAGGGGACAAAAATGTAAGAGCCGACCTTCTGAGCAGGAGAGACCAAGTACTGCCTACAGATTGGACGTTGCATCAGGAAGTATGCAACAGACTATGGAACCTCTGGGGGAGATCAAATATAGATCTTTTTGCCACCCATTGGAAACAACAGGCTGGAAAGTACTGCTCCCCGATTGCCGACCCAAGGGCGATTTTCGGTGGACGCCCTCTCCTCGATTGGTCCGGAATAGACGGGTATGCTTTTCCTCCGTTCAAAATATTATCGGAAGTGGTAAGGAAGTTTGCAGCAGCAGAGGGAGCCAAACTGACCCTCATAGCCCCGTTCTGGCCAGCGCAAAAACTGGTACACAGAGGTACTGGGATGGATAGTAGACTTTCCGAGATCTCTCCCAAACAGGAGCGATCTTTCTCAGACAACCCCACTTCGACAGGTATCACAAAAACCTGACCCGCTCTCGCTCTGACTGCCTTCAGACTATCGAAGGGACTTGTCAGAACGAGAGGCTTTTCTCGAGAAGTTGCGAAAGCGATCGCAAGAGCTAGAAGAAACCATCTACTATTCGAGTCTACCAGTCGAAGTGGGATGTGTTTCGCAGATGGTGTAGAGCTCAGAAGATATCCTCTTCCAGTACCTCTGTGACAGATATAGCTGATTTCCTCCTTTACTTGAAGGAGAAATGTAATTTAGTAGTCTCTACAATTAAGGGCTATAAAAGTATGCTATCTTCAGTCTTCAGGCATAGAGGCCTTAATATTGGGGAAGGACAAAAGATTTGACATGACCTGATAAGATCCTTCGAGACGTCAAACGCACCAGAGGGATTAGAGCACCTAGTTGGAAACTTAGATGTGGTCCTAAAATACTTAATGACCTCAAAATTCGAAAACCTCCCTGTAAGGCTACGTTCAGGAGATATGACAAGGAAGTCGTTTATTCCTGGGTCGCGCTAGCTTGCCAGCGAAAAGAGTAAGTGAAATAACAAGCCTTAGAAACAATAAGGTTGCCTTCAGGAACGAACATCGGCGTTCTGTTCCATTCAAAACCGGATGCTTTTGGCGAAGAATTATGGGAACAAAAAAACCCTTCGAAACCTTGGCCTCGAACATTGCGAAGTCAAAGGACTTTAGTCGCTTGTAGGTACAGAGCGAGAAAGGGCCTCTTTGACCCAGTGAGAAGGCCTTAAGTTCTACTTAGAAAGGAAAGAACGAACCAAAGGGGAGTAAGGAAAGTTTATGGTAGCTCAGTTAGACGATCCCAGAAGGCAGATCTCATAAAAAATTGCTCAGGCGCTTCTTCATCAGAGGACGTTAAGCAAGGAAGACCATTTAGCGTGTAAAAGAAGAACAAAACTGGGACCTCCTTAGAGTTAAAGGCTCACGAGGTAAGAGCAGTCGCTACCTCTTTTGGCATTCCACCAAGAACTTGTCGAATACCAGGAACTCTAGTTGGAGTCAACCTTTTGGAGATTGCAATTCCGGTCTTTGCATCTCACTTACTTGAGAGACATTCAATGTGACGTTACGAAACGCAAGTGCTTTTACTCTAGGAGCGTTACGGTAGCTGCGGATTTCGTTGCTGGGACCAGGGAGCTGAAACCCAATCCAATTTTTAGGTTTTATTAGGTTAGGGTTGGGTTTTAATGGTGTTTTGGTTTTTTGGGGGCATTGCATTTTATTGGTTGATTGAAAGAGGGTGCAAGGAGTTGACCCCTTTTCAAAAATCGTAGAGCTAAACCATGTTAGTGTTGGTTCAGGTGATCGGGATTGGGTTGTTATGCTCCTTGTACTGTCTTAAAATTACCTAAAGCTCTTATCATGTAAGAGGGGTTAGACCCCCGTTGGTATGATACAGGTCAAGGTTCTTTGCCATGTAAGTGGGTCAGACCCCCATTGGTACGATTCCAAGAAAAGGCTCTGCCAATGTAACGCGGGTAAGCCCCCATTGGTATGATCCGAAAGGCGGGTTGTCCAGTCGACAGGTCTCATCCTCTCCCCCTGGAAACTCTGATGGCAAGGCAGACTCATTAGACAGTAATTCAATGAAGTCCTCTTCTTCCATATCAAGGTAGGAACCAAGGTTGTTTTTTTTAATTAATATCCCTACAAAACGTATGTTGTTTTCCCTGTTTTTATATTCAAAAACTAATTAGTATGTAAACTGTTCTCTTGCCCTCCACCCTAAGGGTGTCAAGCAAGCTAACGTATATATCTGCCGGGGAAGTTGCATGTACAAAAATGATATTGTTAGTAATACAATTAAAGTTTTGTACCAATTACTTACCCGGGCAGATTATAGAACGATTAAATGGCCCGCCAAGCCATTCCCTCATGGTGAGACAGGTTGGAAGAGAAAAATTTCTGGTTAGAAAACGGGGAATGGTTTTCTATTCCCGCCACCACCCCAGCGGGGCGGGAGTGGGCTGGTCCACCTGGACCTACCTGTCGCGTGTTGCCGCTTGAGTTTTTTGAATTCGTGTCGGGACGTCAGAGACTATAGCTAAGTATATATCTGCCGGGTAAGTATGTACAAAACTTTAGTTGTATACTAACATAAATCATTTTTACCCAGTCGGAAGGACGGGATCGGTAAGGAGAGTTTTAGGACCTGGGATGCTGGCAAGGGCCAAGCAACCAGCATGAATCCATCGCGCCATCAAGGGCCGTTCTGTGCGACAACCCGTGTGGCGCAAAGGTGTTTCAGGAACGCAGCGTATGCCTTTGGTTACCCATAGGAAGCATGTGGGCGTCCTTAGGGGGCATTTCGTAGGCAATTTGGGAGGCCTCCAAACCAAAGGGACATAGATGGAATATTCTATTTCGGAGCTTGATCGGGAACACGTTTCGCAAGTCGTCATTTTGATGGCGGCATGGTCACTCGAGTTGATGAGGCACCTTTTCAGTCCCGATGAAATGAGGACGGAATGAAATATGGGCCCCCAATTGGTCCGTTCGAGGCTCACCAAATCCCGAAAAGTGAGCGCGAATTTCAGTGGGCTTCCAGTGCTTACGAGGGGGAATATGAGGAGCGGGAGGGGAGGATGGGGATATGGGGTCTAGGTTTTATCGCGGAGGACGATAACAAAAGGTCACGTATTGGACGCGCTCCCCCTAAACCAGGACAGCGGATGGGAGGGGGCCACCGGGGCCGCCGGGTCCATCAGCAGTAAGGGCGCGCGGTCTCCCGCCTCCACCTGTACCCTCGTCATGTCGAGTGGAAAAAAATGCAAGACTCTTCAATGGGAGGAGGGAGGGAAAACAAGAATAGAACGAAGAAGGTCAGGATTACGAAGTGAGTATTCTGCAATTTGATTTTATATTTAATTTTATATTTATTACAATTTTTTTATATATCCGTATCTATTGGCATCGATTAAAAATAATGAATAAGACATTTGCATTGTATGCAAAAAGAGAAGTGTCCACCTGCATTATTTTATTTATGTAATTGGTTAACCAGGAATCCAAAAAAAGAAAAAATATAATTATATTTTATATTTTTATTTAAAATTTAAAATATAATATATATATATTAATATATATTATATATATACATATATATATATAATATATATAATATATATATATATAATATTATATATTATAAATATTGGTTTGTTTTGGGGTAAGGCAAATACTTACCAGTCTAGTAAATATTCAATCATTTATCATCACTTTAAAACAAATTGCATAGTCTCTAGAACAATAATCTCGATTTATGATGAAGTTTTTGAAAAAAAAATTTTATTCCGTCCGTGCGCCGATTCTCGGCAGCGAATCTCCGAAATGCGTAGGTCACATTCTCCTAACATTTCGTGCCTTTTCAATATTTACGCTTTTTTTTAGAGTTTTCATATATGAAAATGTTGTGCAAAATCATGCACAATATATCAAAAAAAAATATTTGATAAGGTTGGTAGCATTTCTCATTTTGAAATATTGCACAATAAAGTACGATAAGTTAGGAAAAAAAAAACTACGATCGGGTCAACTTTGACTCAAACGGAAATGGTCGAAAAAACGCATTTGTTAACATAAAAAAATATTACAGTCTAGGTAATATTCAACAACACTATCTTCACTTTAAAACAAATTGCAAGGTCTCTATGAAACAATATCTCGAATTTATGGCTGAATTTTTGAAAAAAACAAATTTTAATCCGTCCGCGCTCCGATTCTCGGCGAAAATCTCGAATGCGTTGGTCACATTCCTCTATATTTGTGCCTTTTCTAATTACGCTTTTTTTAGAAGTTTATATATGAAATTTGCGCACCAATCATGCACAATATAACAAAAAATATTTGAAGGTTGTAGCATTTCTCATTTTTTTTATATTTGCATATAAAAAAAAAATTTAAACAAAAATTCGACATTTGGTCAACTTTAACTCGTCCGAAATGGTCGAAAACTGCATTTGTAAGCTAAAACTCTTACAGTATCGTAATATTCCATCATTTACCTTCATCTTGAAACAAATTGCAAGTCTCTATAACAATATTTCGATTTATGGTGAATTTAAAAAAAAAATTATTTTATTCCGTCCGCGCGCCGATTCTCGGCAGCGAATCTCCGAAATGCGTGTCACAGTCTCCTAATATTTGTGCCTTTTCATATTACGCTTTTTTTTTAGTTTTATATATGAAAATGTGCGCAAAAACATGCACAATATAACAAAAAATATTTGAAGGTTGTAGCATTTCTCATTTTTTTTATATTTGCATATAAAAAAAATTTTAAACAAAAATACGACATTTGGTTAACTTTAACTCGTCCGAAATGGTTGAAAACGGCATTTGTAAGCTAAAACTCTTACAGTATCGTAATATTCCATCATTTACCTTCATCTTGAAACAAATTGCAAGTCTCTATAACAATATTTCGATTTATGGTGAATTTTAAAAAAAAATATTTTTTTACGTCCGTGCGCTACGAATTCATGCATCATTTTGTGATAATATTTTCTCTGTGTTGCTTTTATCGTTTTACAATGTGTTATATACCAAAATGATCGCAATTTAGTGTACATTACAACGAAAAAAAAGTAACTTGTTACCTTTAACCGTTTTGCGCACAGCGCGATTTGAATACAATTATATATGAAATTTCGTTTTTGCGCTATCATATATCGCATTATTTATATATGATAATGATAATTTTTTTCATTTCTGATGGTTGCATACTACACTTCAAGCAGTGACAAAAAAAGGAGCCAAAAATGAACTCTTAATCTTGAAAACTAAGCGCGCTGTGATTTTTTGAAAAAAATATTTTTTCCGCTTCCGCGCTCACTCCGAAACCCCTCCGGCATACGGGAGTCAATTTTTTATTTACTGCTCCGGCGTAAGAAGGTTAATCGTCATAGAGAGGAAGTTAGCTCGGTTTCGAGAGAGCCTTCATGGAGGTATAGGCGAGATTCTCGCACTAGATCCGCGAGCAGAGGAGTGAGGCGATCTTGTTTTGCTAACTGTTCGGGATCGAGCCGTCGGCTGCCATCAGAGATCAAAGAGGCCGCGGCCGTAGGGGCAGACGGCCACGAAGCACCCAGACGTTTGTCAGGAGATAGGAGTGAGATAGCGTTTCCTGTGGCTGAGCACAGAACGCTAGAATCGGAGTAAGGAGAAAACCAAGAGTTTCTGGCTTCGTATGAGGAGGTGATTGATTTGATTCGTCAATTCAATAACCTATCGAGGAGAACGGAAACACCTGCCAGTATGCTTCCTCCGGGGATTGACATGGCATTTGTGTTGAAAAAGGATACCAAGGTGTCATATGAATTGCATTGTTCAAGTCATGCGGAGTCCGTTTTACAACACGTAAACGCACGGATAGCAGGAAGGGATAATTCCTTAAGATGAAGTAGATCGTTTAAGTTTATCCCTCCTCCAATGGTGAAACATAGGAAATATTATGTGACACCGACGGTTCCTTTGCTATCTAGACAAATTAACCCAAATGTGATAAGGTTAAGGCCTGGATTAACCTTAGATCAAGTTAAAATGGAATACCCTTCGATGACTTGCCAAGAGGCTGCTACGTTAGAAGCAGAAGCAACAGCTTCTTCTGTCTTTCAGACTGCTTCTTGGCTGGATCTTTGGTCAAGAGCAGGGGCGAAGATTCCATCCTCAGAAGTGACGAGAAAAGTAGTGGATGAATCAATGTTCATTAGATTACTACAATCAGGTGCCAAAGCAATTGCGTACTTGATAAATTTAAGTGCCAATGCTTGGGCAAGTCAATGGTGTTCGAGTTTGTTCCAGAATTCGTGGCCAAAACTCAAAACCCATCAATAGTGGACAGTAGATTAGACTCCTTTTCCATACCTTCTCTGGCAGATTTCGTAGACAATGACAAAGAAGAGATGCTTCTGTGTCCCATCAGGGTAATAAGAGAGTACTTGAGAAGGACAAGGCACCTCAGGCCGGGATGCCGGAGGTTGTTCGTAAGTACAGGACGGAACAAAAAGGAAGTTTCCAGGAATACAATATCGTTATGGCTAAGAGAAATGATCAGGAATGCCTACATGACAGAAGACAGGGGGTCAGATAGCAAGGAGAGGGCTAGGGCTCATGACATCAGAGGCTTGAGTGCTTCTTTGGCATTCAAGAAGAATATGTCTGTGGAGAGAATTCTGAAAGCTGGTGTTTGGAAACACCAAACAACTTTCACTTCCTTTTATTTAAAAGACGTTGCCCATAGATCCTTGGATACCTTTTCCTTGGGTCCAGTGGTGGCGGCCCAGCAAGTGGTATAACTCATCCAGTACCCCAGGCGGGTCAGTTTGTGTCTAGTCTAAGATGAAGTTATGAAAGAATGAATGGGATGACTGGTCTTTTTTCTTTACTACTTTCTACTCCTTTACCTATGGGCAGTATGAAGGAGAGTGCCATCATATGCTGGAACAGACTAGATGCAGGTGAGGTGGTCAGCCATACTGTAAAGTTATGTTAGAGTATAGTATACTTTTCAGTAGCAACACACCCTTCTCAGTAATAGGGAAGAGACGGGTGAAGGTAGATCCAGATACAAGGGACAGGAGTGGTTTATGAGCATGGAAGGTCCTCTATTTTCCCATAGTTTATAAACCATGGCATGGTACCAGTACCCAGTGAGGGAAACCAATAGATTCTCTTATATCTTTGGTTCAAGGATTTATAGTCCATTCTCTTGAAATACTCCTGATATTCAGAAATGGATATAGGTGGCAAACTCTCAGTCAGTTATAGAGACTTACCTCCCTCCAATAAGTAAGTCTATCCTAATGTTAAGACTGAAGGTTTGTTTCGTATATAAACAAATGACAAATTTGTATTTTTCATAACTAACAAACCTGAGATCTTAACAGTTAAAGGCCCACCTCGATCCACCCCTCTAGCAGACTAAACTGGGTTAGAAGAGTAACTGGTAAGTCACTGGATGCCGAGGGCATGCTGTGTAATACATGCCATGTGACCGGGTATAGATGCCAATAGTCCCTGGATCTCACAAGTTTATTTTTAATTCTACCGGTTTCCAGCTTGGCGCTAGTAAATCCTAATGTTAAGACCTCAGGTTTGTTAGTTATGAAAAATACAAATTAGTTACAAATTTGTCATATATTTGCATATGTAATATTCCCATCTTAGTATCGTTAATATTCACTTAGTATCGTATCATAAAATACAAACAACGAAATTTTATTATAAAATACAAACAACGAATATAATATGCATCTTTTCCATGGATCTCTTAAAAGATTATGCTGTACTGTATCCAATAATATTGTATGTACAGTATTCTCATACTACTATTGTATTATAAAATATGTATGTACATAGCCATTATTCGCTATGCATCGTTTAGGTTTTTGTGAAACAACGATACCACTCTGGAATATTTGTTTAGGCATGAATTTCCATTTAAAGATAACCATTGGGGAAAATTTTGTCCCATCTGCCATACACATTAAAGCAATGGTAAAATGTTCTTCATGTCCCTTTAGTTTTTATTAAAATACTTTCTCCAGTTTTATTTACTGTCAAGTTTGATGGCATATCGAATTCTAGCGGTGTTTCACCCATGTTGCAGATGCACAGTAATTTATAGTCATTAACAGCTGGAACATTTTTTGTTTTCTCAGCTTCAGCTACAACTTGCAGCATAAATTTAGCAGTTTGTTTCCTTGCTAATCTTTTCTCCATATTGAATAAGGATACAGAGTGTAATGAAAAAATATATGAGTCCTATTCTACTTAACGTCAAAACAGTTGTTATCTGATTTGGTTGTTCATAGCAAATCGGCTGTTTCGGTTGTTTATGGGTGTACGTATTTACGCAATGTATATAGCATTATACTAACAATACTTTCATCATTCTCTTTTAAATTTTTGACATTTAATTAGAAGATGTGATAAAGAGATGGAGGAAAAGAAGTTAGTCTTTTGTAATTTGGTTTCTCAAAAAAGATCTTGCATGATACATGAGATACATAATATAATAATTTGTTCATATACGGAACAAACCTTCGGTCTTAACATTAGGATTTACTAGCGCCAAGCTGGAAACCGGTAGAATTAAAATTACACTTGTGAGATCCAGGGACTATTGGCATCTATACCAGGTCACGGGGCATGTATACCCAGAATGCCCACGGCTACCTGTGACCCACCAGTTATTTTCTTACCGCCTTTAAGATAAGACGTGTTACTGTCTATCTGATTTAAAGCCGGTTTTTCAGTTTGCCCGTTTTTTATCCATTTCATTTTTCATTTCATATTACCTTTTCTTTCTCCGAGTGTGCTCAGTGTGAGTGAAGAGTGTATAAGTGGTATGATGGAGAATTTTGCCTCAACATCGGGATCGTCTACCGTTTCGAAGAGGAGACAAAGGAAATGCCCAGGAGTCAGTGGCTTTCCATGTTCTAGGTTCCTAACTTCAGTGTCGAGGGATCCTCATCCAACGTGTAGTAGGTGCAGGGAAAACGTATGTACGATTACTAATCCATGTTCTGTTTGTCGCGGTTGGTCGGTGGAACAGTGGAAAAAGTTCTATGAGAAAAGCCAATACAAAAGGAAGGTGGTGACGCCATCTTTGGATGACCAAACCTTACCGGCTTCTTTTGTATCGGTAATAAACCAGGCTGCTCCATATGTTTCTCCACCTGCTTTTGATTTGTCTCATACCCCTTCGGTTTCTCCTAGCGGTTCAGTATTGGAAACGTCAGGATGGGCCTTGGGTAATTTTATGAATAATATACACTCTCCTTTGTTCCCAGCAAGTAGAGGGGGAGATCCGCCATCTTTGTTCCAGGCTCCTGCTCCCCAAGCGCATAGGTTGGATGGTACGTGGTCAGCGCTAGGCCTACCAGGCGTACCAACCTTGGATGGTCTGCTTGCGCATTATATAGCGTCATGGTTCCAGCAGGGTCCGGCAGCGCTGAATGTTCCTCATCCCCCGGGCTTGCAATTTATGGGAATTAATGCTGCGGCTACGCCATCAAACTCGGTGTTTACAGCGATGCAGAATGTGGGAGGTAGTTTGGCAGCAAACGTGCGGTTGCCAGCAGAAACCTCTCAGTCTCTCCCTACGAGAGGGATGACGTCACAACATACGTCACACACCGATATGGCAGGCGTGATGACGTCACAGACTGCTTCTCGGCCTATTTCGCTGCACCCAGACGCTAATACACCTTCTGACCCGTCAATGCAAACTGTAATGCAGAAATTACAGGATATAGAGAAGAGAATGAATAAGAGAGAGAAAGAAAAAGTGTGATTCGCCTTCTTCGTCTTCTTCCTCTAGTTCGGCATCATCGCTAAGTCCGATAACGTCACGGCGAGCGCCAGTCAAGCATTGGAGGAGGATTCGGGAGTTCCTGACGGATCCTCGGGCTAAGAGGAGAAGAATCAATTCTTCCTCATCTTCAGACCAAGACTGTCATATCCAAGTCAGCAGGAAGGTTGGGAAGTCAGTGGCTATTAAGCACAAGGTTAGCAGACGAAGCCGTTAGCAAGAATCCGAACAAGCGAGAGAGGCGAGGCCGACGGGACTAGCGGCCGATGTGGAGTTGCCAGTTCGGATCGCAAAAACTACGATACCACTGGTAAAATCGACGTTGGCGGCGAAAGGTGCAGCAAAGGATAGAATGCAGGTCCCAGTTTCGCCCGTAAGGCCGTTCAAAATACGTACGAAGGACGATAAGGCTCCTATTAAAAGTACGAAAAATAGGGAGTTGGCAACCTCGGCGGATACGTTCGTGGAAGGCAGTGTCCGTCTGGATGAAAGGTCGAGGGCCGAGTTCTCAGACGCCTCATAAACGATACCAATACTAATAGAGACGAAGTTATATCTGTCTTAAGGGAGCCTTCATCTTGGAGATCTAGACGAGATTCTCGCTCTAGATCCGTGAGCATAGAAAGAGTGAGGCGTTCTCGTTCCCCTGCTGACTATCCGGGATCGAGCCAACAGCGGCCAGCAAAGATCAAAGAGACCGCGGCCGTAGGGGCAGGTGGCCGTGGAATTCCGGGCCGTCTGTCAGAAGATAGGGGCGAGACAACATCCCTTGTGACGGAGAATGGTACATTAGAGCCGGAGGAAGGAGAAAACCAAGAGTTTCTGGCCTCGTATGCAGAGGTGATTGATTTGATTCGTCAATTCAATAACCTTTCGGAGAAGACAGAAACACCGGCCAGTATGCTTCCGCCTGGAATTGACATAGCATTTGGATTAAAAAGGGATACCAAGGTGTCGTATGAATTGCCTTGTTCGAGTCATGCGGAGTCGGTCTTGCAACACGTAAACGCAAAGATTGCAGGAAGGGATAATTCCTTAAGATCTAATAGATCATTTAAATTTATTCCCCCTCCAATGATAAAGCAAAGGAAATATTATACGACACCGAAGGTCCCTTTGCTGTCTAGACAAGTGAACCCTAATGTTGTAAGATTAAGGCCTGGTTTAACCTTGGATCAGGTTAAAATGGAGTGCCCTTCGATGACGTACCAAGAGGCTGCTACGTTAGAAGCAACAGCTTCTTCTGTCTTTCAGGCTGCTTCTTGGTTAGACCTTTGGTCAACAGCAGTGGCGAAGATTGCATCCTCGGAAGTAACAAGAAAAGTAGTGGATGAATCATTGTTCATTAGATTACTACAGTCAGGTTCCAAGGCGATTGCGTACCTGACAAACGTAAGTGCCAATGTTTGGGCAAATATCCTGCTAATGAGGAGAGATGCAGCGTTGGCTAGACTAAGCCGCAATGTGGATTTGGATTCCCTGTTAGCAATGAGGAATGGGGATATCTTGGAAGTCACAACTGCTGTTGCAGAGGTCATACTGGAAGAGGCGATAGATAGAAGAAGGATGGACACTAACGATAGGTTGGTGCAACAGGTAGTTAGGAAAACGTCTAACAGTCAAGCTACTCCTTGGGAGGGAAGACAGCAGCAAATGTCTCGAAAGAAGACAGTGAGACATAACATCCCTAATAGTCACAAGACCCTCTTCCCCAAAGAGGCTAACTCATCGGCCCTTTCACAATAGAAACAACAGAGGAAGGGGCAGTAGGGGAAGAGGGAGAGGCTCAAGAAGATAGGATGGGCGCCTCTCATCACTCGGCCACACCAGTGGGGGGTTGCCTGGCAAATCACTGGAAGGTGTGGCAGGAACTAGGGCAGAGCAGTGGGTGGTGGATGTTCTCAGGATCGGGTATTGATCCGTTCGAGGTAACCCCGCCCCTGCAGATTCAGCCATTACCATCGCTTATGCCCCACAAATCTCAGAAGGCCATTATTCTTCAGGACGAAGTGAAGAAGATGATGGAAAAAAGGAGCAGTGCAACAAGTATGCTGTCCGTCAAAAGGCTTCTACAGCAGGATTTCCTGGTACCCAAAGCCAACGGGGAGTGGAGGACAGTAATAGACCTGTCAACGCTGAATCTGTTTATAAGGAAAACCAGTTTCAAGATGGAAAACTCCAAAAAACGGTTCTACAAGCAGTCAGGATCAGGAGACTTTATGCTGACAGTCGATCTAAAGGACGCATACTTTCAGATACCAGTCCATCAGTCTTCAAGGAAATTTCTCCGCTTCAGTCTTGCAGGGAAAGCTTTCGAATTCAAGGTCCTGTGCTTCGGATTGACAACGTCTCCTCAAGTTTTTACAAGTAGAGTGTTCACTCTCGTGTCGACGTGGGCGCATGCTCAGGGGATCAGGCTAATAAGATATCTGGACGATTGGCTGGTGATAGCAAAGTCCAGGGAGAAATTACTCAGGGACAGGGCGACCCTCCTGCAGCTTTTGTCACAGCCCTAGGTATTGTGGTAAATCAGGAGAAGTCGCAGTTGGATCCAAGTCAACGTTTGGAGTATCTGGGAATGGTTATAGACACAACAGAAGCCAAAGTATTCCCGACAGACCAAAGAATAGAGAAATGCAAACAAGTGGTGAATGCCTTTCTGGGAAAACAGACACAGCCAGCAAGACAGTGGCAGGTGGTGCTGGGAATCCTAACCTCCCTGGAGAAGCTAGTACCACAAGGAAGGCTACACCTTCGGTCCCTACAATGGAGGATGAAGGAGTTTTGGTCACCAATAGTAGATCACCCGTACGAGCAAATTCCCTTGTCGGCAGAAGTGAGGAAAGACTAGCTGTGGTGGGTGAACGACGACAATCTGACGGTGGGTGTCCCTCTTCAACAATCCTCTCCAGACCTCTTGCTGTTCTCGGATGCGTCACTAGAAGGCTGGGCGCCCATATGGAGGAGTTGATGGTGTCAGCAAAATGGAGTTGCAAGGACAGAGAACTCCATATAAACGTGCTGGAGTTAAAAGCAGCGTTTCTAGCTCTACAGGAATTGAGGGAGAGAGTAAAGGGACACTCAGTGGTATTGATGTCAGACAACACCACAGTAGTAGCTTATATAAACAAGCAAGGAGGCCTAGTTTCTTGGCAGTTACATGTGATGACAGTTCAACTTCATCAGTGGGCTGTAGAGAACCTGGTAGACATCAGGGCCAGGTATATTCCGGGAAAAAGAAACATAGTGGCCGACAAGTTGAGCCGCAGGGATCAGTGTAATGAAAGTAAACACTTGGTGACAGATTCCAAGCTTTATTCAACACATTACCAAACTACCACATCTGTAACAGAAAAACAGACAATAACTAACAACGTCGTGACGTCATTTTCATATGGGATATTAGGAGGGGTACTGGCCAACATATGCCAGTGCGCCTCAGGCTATTATTTGGGAAGGATGATGACGATTTTGTCCGTAAACCATGTAGATTTGAATTCTAAACCTTTTTCCCTTTTGATTGCAGTTATTTTATGTTCTTTTTTTTTCAGTATCATGTCAGATGATAGTGTTTCAGAGTCAGGGTCTGAGTACCTGCCAAATCTATCAGATGATGATTATAGTGATAATTTCTTAGAGGTTGACAGTGACAAAGAGTGTTTCGAAGACATTGAACCTCTTGTCGATGAAGGCTGGCGGTTCATAACTGATCCATCCATCTTGTGACTTGCGCCCAGACCCAGGCCCCCCTGATTCATGGAGGGTGGTAATAGGATTCCTGCTCACACACCAGATTTCACCTGCTTACGTGGTGCATTTTTTCTCCTTTTTGTGTGATGTAATTGACAAATTGTGTGAATGGATGAATGCTTGGGCAGAGTAGTACTTTCATTCAACAGGAAAGCGTAAGGTGAAAGGACTTCTATGGAGGGCCTGTTACTCGTGATGAGATGTGTTTTTTATAGCTTGCTGATGATAACGGGGGTGAATAAACTGCCCCATATGTATATACGTATTGGTCACGAGATGCTGTTGCTTTTATTATCATTATTATTATTATTATTATTATTATTATTATTATTACTATTATTATTGTTTTATTATTATTATTACCAGTGCCGTAAACATTCATTGATGTATACGCTGTTTCTGTATGAAACCTAGGAATACTGTTTCAGTAAGAAAACTAGTACTGCTATTACCACTACTACTATTTTACTGCTACTTTAATACTTTTTCTGCTACTTTATTTCTATTACTTTTACTACTATTTCTACTACTTTATAACAGTTCCTACTTCTGCAATTACTTTTTCCACTAAATATTCCTATTTTTTCCGATATTCTTACTATATTTTTTGTAATTTTTTGACAATGGGGTAAAAAATATTCATTGATATCCGTACACACAATGTTTTCACATAAGAATGTAAAGGAAAATATGAACTAACATAAAATTTAGAGGGAGCCAGTAATGATTGATACTCGCGGTCGACAGGGGGTCTCATGCGGTATGCAAGCATTAGCAGCAATGCAGCACGCCAGTGGCGAAGGGGTTAATCCCATCCGTAGCGATCAGGAGGCCTTGACACACGAGTGGATCTTCTTAGCTCAGTGGGCACATGAGAATCACGGTTATCATAGTTTGTGAACTGTCATGAGTTTGTGCATCCTGCACTCAGGTGTAACATGAGTTTGTGCATCCTGCACTCCAGGTGTATTTGGGACTCCATCTCTCTTAACGATTCAACCTGGTGTACAGGAATCATTGCACCCTCAGGACTTGGAGCTCATCACGAGTAGACACAGTTGATTCTCTTCCGTCTGGATATTTGACATTTGCATACATTGGGTTTGCATCATGAGTTGAACCTGATCAGTTAACGATTCATGTTTGCTAGACCTAACATGTCGTCGCAATAGTACGGGTCCAGGAGTCAAAAGCCATGATGGTAATGTACTTCCAAGACTAGAGCGTCGCTGAAACCTAAAGAAACGTTCATGAGGGGTTTCATTGGTTGCTGTACATAAGAGCGACCTAACTGAATGCAAAACCTCAGGAAGTACTATCTCCCAGTGTTTGAGTCTTCAAGTTACGAGTTTCAATTATTAAAAGAATAGATTTCCAAATAATACCATGTATCTCTCAACCTGGCCGTTCCCCATCGGATGAAAAGGTGTTGTTTTGCTTGTTGCAACCCCTTTCTGAGAAGGTACATTTTCAGTTCCTGGGACATGAAAGAAGGACCTTGATCTGAATGAATAAAACTAGGGATTCCCACAAAGGCTAAAGATAGATTCAAGACATTTGATCACTGTTTTAGAATGTATGTTTGGACAGGGAAACACAAAGGGGAAACATGAATACTCGTCAATAACCGTAAGAATGTACTTGTTGTTCGTGGTAGAGGGCAGAGGCCCCTTGAAATCAATACTAAGACGTTCCATGGCTGGGGTGGCCTTTATGAGGACTCCTTTTCCTGGATGATGGGAATTGCGGTTTTTTGTTTGTGCACAGATTTACAAGAAGCACACACATTTTTCACGTCATCTGTTGAAAAGGGAGGTTTTTGGATCGCACAAAGTGCAAAAGACGAGTGACCCCAGGATGGCAGAGGTTCTTGTGGATGTCAGTGAGATTCGACATTAAAGAAACAGAACAACAATAGGCACGGAGTGGGTGTCCGGTGCAATATTCTGTTTCCAGGACGATACTGTATGGTATAGCTGTACGATGCCAGCTCCAACCTCCACTCTTGTATCTTGTTATTCTTTATTTTAGTTCTCTTCCTGCTGTCTAACATGAACATCACGGATCGCTGATCAGTAATCAGAGTAAAATGTCGTCTCGCTAAGAAAATGGCTCCACTTGCGAACAGCTTCAATAATAGCGTAGCCTCCTTTTCCACTGCTGGATAATGCAACTCACTACCCTGGAGCGTTCTTGACATGAAAGCTACCGGCCGGTCACCCTGGTTTAAGACTGCTGAAACAGCAACTTCCGAAGCATCACACTCCACAACAAAGGGAAGGCTCTCATCCACAGACCGTAGTGAAACATCCATAAGTTGTTTTTTTAAGGAGTTAAAAGCAGCTAGTGCTGGCTCACTCAGTGGAAAAGTTTTTGTGTTCACTAAGGGATGAATCATATCAGAAAAACGAGGGATCCATTTGGCATAATATGCAAACAACCCTTGAGCTCTTCGTAGAGACCCCATATTTGTGGGAGGCGGTAATTCTTGAAGGGGACGTAATCTGTCAGGGTCAGGCTTTATCACATTATTACCGACACAATACCCTAGAACATTGATTGTAGGAACAGACACAACCGATTTCACTTCATTTAGGGTGATCTTCCGTTTCCGAACCACATCCAAGAACTTTTGAACGTTTCATCATGTTCAGCCTGAGTTAATCCACCTACATAATATTATCAGATATGGAAAAGTATCTTTGAGGTTCTCATCTTCAACTAGTTTGTCCATAGCTCTTGGAAAGCAGCTACACCATTCGTGACACACCAAATGGAATCCTACAAAACTAAAACAATTTCCCTGCACCCTCAAAAGCAGTGTACTTCCTCTCACTCTCTTTAATGCTGATTTGGTGATATGCACTCTTTAAGTCAAATGTGGAGAACACCTTATATTTTGCAAGGTCATGCACCATATCCTCTATCCTTGGGAGGGGGTATGCATCTAGTTCTGTGTATTGGTTAATGGTCTGGGAATAATCAATGCAAAGTCTTTTTGTGCCTGCCAAGTGGATCTTTGACTACTACAACCTGTGCTCTCCAAGGGGATATACTTGGCTCAATGATACCTTCAGATAGTAAATGTGACATCTGGTCTTTTACAAACAGCTGGTCATCCTGGCTATAGCATCTAGATTTAACTGCAATGGGTTTACACTGTTGAGGCAAGTTTGGAAACAATGATGGTTCATCGATATCAGCTGTTGCTAATAAACAGACAGGTTTGGCTCCAGTTATCTTTAAACTTGGTTTATTCCCTCCATATTGAAAAATTACGCTCTGGTGTTGCTTTTGAAAGTCATAACCTAAGATAACATCACAACATAAATCCTTCAGGACCCCGAGCTGGATACAAGGATATCTCTGATCAAGGTGCACTAAATCTGCTGTAACAAACCCAGGGGAACTAGCATTTAAAGATTTTGATGCCATTGAGACTGCTGTACCTACAGGAACTATAGTCAAATTTAGTTTCTGTGTTACTTCCTCACGTATAAAACTACCTGAACTACAAGAATCAATTAGTGCCTTCAATGAATGGCCATTTACAGTGATGTTTGTAGCTGCATGTGAAAGATTCTTTGGATAAGTGGCAGCTATTGTAAGCAAAGTGGGGTTATACAATGCAGCAGTAGTACTACCTGAAGCCTTTGATTTACAGACTTTTGCAAAATGACCTGTTTTACCACATTTGTTACATTTAACAGTACGTGCAGGACAACTCACTCTACCTGTACTGTGGAGTGCATTACCACAAAAATAGCATTTCCTCTTAGATAAGTAAGCAGCAGCAACAGCTGAATCTCCAGGTGAACTTCTTTCTGCTTCTTCTTTTGTTGGCTGCTGCTGCTGGTCACCTCTGGGCTGTGCCTGCCACTCTGGGACTAAAGCAGCAGTATGAGGAATGGGTGGAGATGTATACGCGTCGGCACTACGCTGGGCAAGATCCAACGTACGAGCTTGACTGTGTGCAGCCTCCAGGTTCAGTGACTTATTTTCTAGTAAGCGCTGACGAATAAATGCTGAGGCAATACCATTGATAAATGCATCACGTACTAGCTCCTGCCGATATTGCTCAGCTGTGACTGCCTGGAAGTTACAATCCTTGCTTAGCTTATGTAGTTCCCTCAGAAATTCATCAAGGGATTCTCCTGACTGCTGTCGTCGTGTCGCCAAAACATGCCTAGCAAAAACTTCATTCGGCAACTTGACATAAGCACTCTCCATTTTGGCGATTGCACTCTCCAAAAGTGGCGATTTGCACTCTCAAAAGACTACAGTCTTCAATGAGTTCATACACACTCGGGGACACACAATTCACTAATGCCCTCAACTTGTCTGGTGCAGCATCTCCACTTTCTTCTATGAAGTTGGTGAATGTTTTATGCCAGTGCTTCCACTCTTTGGCTGCAGTGGGTGAGCTGGGATCTGTGTCCAGTCTGGACGGCTTCAGCAGCTTGGCCATGATAGGTAGAGTGTTGAATAAATTGTAATGAAAGTAAACACTTGGTGACAGATTCCAAGCTTTATTCAACACATTACCAAACTACCACATCTGTAACAGAAAAACAGACAATAACTAACAACATTCATGCACACATGAACACAAGCACATAACTTATGACAATCATGCTACAAAACATTAACATTAGAAAACAACAAAGAAATAGTTTGATAGCTAGGACCTACCACAAATCATAATACTACAATCAGATTCTGGGAATGGAGTGGTCCCTGCACCAACAGGTAGTGGACAGGATGCTCATGTTGTTGGAAGGACCGATCATAGACCTATTCGCAACCAGGTACAACAAAAAGTTGGAAGTGTATTGTTCAGTAGTCCCAGACGCAGAGGCAGTAGCAGAAGATGCGCTACAACACCCCTGGGACAATCTGGACGTGTACGCATTTCCTCCATTTTGTCTAATCCGTCAGGTTCTGAACAGGGTAATGCGGTCTCAGAACCTCAAGATGACCCTGGTAGCCCTGTATGGCCGAAAGCAGAGTGGTTTCCAGACCTACTGGAACTCCTAGTAGATGTGCCGAGAGAGTTACTCCCATGGAGCAACCTACTGTGTCAGCCGCACATGGAGAGGTACCACCAGTCGGTGAAGTCCCTATCGCTTCACGGGTGGAGACTGTCAAGTATCTCCTCCGAGCGAGAGGGTTTTCGCAGAAAGTAGCAACTCAGATGGCAGGAAATATCAGAAAATCATCTGCGACAGTATACCAAGGAAAGTGGTCAGCATACTGTGATTGGTGTCGTAGAGGGAACTTGTCTCCACTCGGTACCACTATTCCGCAGTTAGCAGACTTTCTGATATATCTCAGAACAGAAAAACATGTCTGTATCTGCAGTGAAGGGATACAGGGCGGCTCTAGCCTCAGTCTTACGAATGAAAGGAGTGGACATTTCGTCTTCATGGGAGTTGGCCATGCTGATGAGGAGCTTTGAACAGTCATGCCCACCCACCAGGAGCTAAAAGCCCCAGATTGGGATCTGACCAGGGTACTGAGTAGTCTGCAAAAACACCCCCCTACGAACCACTAAGGCAGTCCACGGATAGGAGCCTGACCCTGAAGACAGTCTTCTTATTGGCCCTGGCTTCAACCAAAAGGGTGGGGGAGCTACATGGCCTGTCATATCTCATAAAGCACTTGAGAGGTTGGAGGTCAATGGTATTTGAGTTTGTCCCAGAATTTGTGGCCAAGACCCAAAACCCAACAATAGTAGACGGCAGATTCGACTCCTTTACCATACCTTCCTTGGCAGACTTTGTAGACAGTGACAAAGATGAGATGCTCCTGTGCCCCGTCAGGGCACTAAGTGAGTACTTAAGGAGAACAAGGCACCTCAGGCCGGGGTGCCGGAGGTTGTTCGTAAGTACAGGACGGAACAAGAAGGAAGTGTCCAGGAATACAATATCGTTTTGGCTAAGGGAGACGATCAGAGATGCTTATACGGCAGAAGACAGAGGGTCAGATAGCCAGGTGGGAGCTAGAGCTCATGACATCAGGGGCTTGAGTGCTTCTCTGGCATTTAAGAAGAACATGTCTGTGGATAGAATTCTGAAAGCTGGTGTGTGGAAACGCCAAACAACTTTCACCTCTTTTTATTTGAAAGACGTTGCCCATAGATCCTTGGACACTTTTTCCTTGGGTCCAGTGGTGGCAGCCCAACAAGTGATATAGCTCATCCAGTGCCCCTGGCGGGTCAGTTTGCGTCTAGTCTAAGATGAAGGTATGAAAGTAGAATGAATGGGATGACTGGTTTCTTTTTTCTTACTACTTCTTCCTACTCCTTTAACTACGGGCAATATGAAGGAGAGTACTGTCATGTGCTGGAACGGACTAGATGCAGGTGAGGTGGTCAGCCATACTGTGAAGCTATCTTAGGTTATGATAAACTTTTCAGTAGCAACACACCCCTCTAGATAATAGGGAAAAGAGGGGTGAAGGTGGATCCAGTTGCAAGGGACAAGAGTAAACAATTGAATGGTATCTACAACCAGTGGGGGAAAACCAATAGATCCGCTTATATCTTTGGTTCTAGGTTCATTGTCCATTCTCTTAGAATTTCCCTATATATTCGGAAATGGATAAGGTGGCAAACTCCCAGTCAGTTGTAGAGACTTACCTCCCTCCAATAAGTAAGTCTATCCAATTTGTAACTAATTTGTATTTTTCATAACTAACAAACCTGAGGTGTTAACAGGTAAAGGCCCACCTCGAACCACCCCTCTAGCAGTCTAAACTGGGTTAGAAGTATAACTGGTGGGTCACAGGTAGCCGTGGGCATTCTGGGTATACATGCCCCGTGACCTGGTATAGATGCCAATAGTCCCTGGATCTCACAAGTGTAATTTTAATTCTACCGGTTTCCAGCTTGGCGCTAGTAAATCCTAATGTTAAGACCTCAGTTTTGTTAGTTATGAAAAATACAAATAAGTTACAAATTTGGTATTTTTTGGGGTGAAAAATTGGGGTTGCATGAAAAGCGAGATCTGCTTTACTTTGATAAAAATGCGTTAAACTAAAATTTTGTTTTCATACAATCAACTTACCTGTCAGATATATACATAGCTAAGACTCCGTCGTCCCCGACAGAAATTCAAATTTCGCGGCACACGCTGCAGGTAGGTCAGGTGATCTACCGTCCTGCCCTGGGTGGCAGGATTAGGAACCATTCCCGTTTTCTATTCATATTTTTTTCTGTCGCTTGGAATGTAAACAACGTTTGCAGTTCCTCCTGACTTGATTTTTGGATTTCATCGCCATCGATCTTCTGGGCTATCTTTTGCAGGGAAGTACTGGATCTTTGGTTCGGCATACGCATATTAATTTGTTTTTATAACTTTGGCTTCGAAAATTTTGAAGAATTGTTTACGTGTAACTACCGAACTTTTCGGTAGACACTCACGTAGTTTGCAAGAAGGAAAATTTTAATATTTTATTCATAATAGCGTGTAGTAATGTTAGAATTGATTGAGCTAACTTCCTTCTTGAAGATGTAAGGAAAGAATAGTTATGCTTCCTTTGAAGTTATAGCTCTCGTACTAACGAGCAGTTAGAGCATTAACATTACTAGTAGTGTGGTATCCTCATCTCCTTCTTACTTCACAGAATCTTCAAATTCATATTGCAATTTGAAGACAAAGGAATGTAGCTCAAAATACGAGCTATTGAAAGGTAAGAAGTGATTTTAGTGTTAGTGCAGTGGAGGGTGCGTTCTGTTCGGCTCTGTTTCGCTCCCAGGCCTAGACCTCTTCCAAGCTCACATACCCAGAGGAGAAGGAAAGTCGAAAGCCTTACGGAGGTTATGGAGAATCCCCACCGATCAGGCGTCCCCTCGGCAGGATCTGTAGAACGTCCCAGACTGCCAAGTTCGCCATTGGAAAGGCGTCCTAATTAGTAGAGGGTGCGTTCGATCGGCTCTGTCTCGCTCTCAGGCCCTAGACCTCTTCCAACTCACAAAGCCCAGAGGAGAAGAAAGTCGAAAGCCTTACGGAGGTTATGGAGAATCCCCACCGATCGGGCGTTCCCTCGGCAGGATCTGTAAAACGTCCCAGACTGCCAGGGATAGCCATTGCAAAGCAGCCTTTAAAAAGTGCGTCTGTTCTTCCGTTTCTTCATCTTACATCCGAAAAGACGAAGAATGTACATGTTAGAAGTTCGGACGATCTGGCTCGTTCTCTGAATAAGAGAACACCGACTCACTGAGCGAGAGGCTGAGAGCCAGCCAGCAAGCTAGCGCGAGTCACGTTCCAACAGCCAGCAGCGAGCCGCGTTCCAACAGACTAGCGCGAGCCGTGTTCCAACAGACTAGCGCGAGCCTCGTTCATACAGATAAACGCGAGCCGCGTTGCAGCAACTGAGTGCGAGCCGCGTTCCAAACTTTTTCTTGCGCAAGGCGCCTTCAAAGAGAAAACAGACGCTTAACTAAGGAGCCTTATAGTAGAGTGGCAATCAGAAGGATGCTTCCATTGAACGTTTTCTGGCAAGAGGCTCGTATAACAAGACTAGAGGCGCTCGGATCTATTAGGGCGCACGGGACCTTCCACGCAAGCGGAACGTTCCAGGAGCGAGTCTCCTTTCTAGTGTGCGGAACATTCCAGGCGCGCGGAACTATCCAGACGCCCAGGCGCTAGGCGCAAGGATCCAGACGCCAGCGTCAGAAGATTCCAAAAATCTTCATTGAGAGAGAGGTCAGTCGCGAGACTCCTCTTTGAATTTTTAACTTGAGCAACTTTCCCCTGGCAAATGTGCAAGATGTCGCACAAAGGCGCCGTTGCTTTGTCAGAAGGATTCTGATACTAAGAGAAGCCCCTTTTCATTATTCAGAAGACTCCTTTGTTAGGCAGTTCCTCTCAATGCGGACTCTCTCCTTCATCCATGCTCTTCCCTTGTTTTGAGGAGGCAAGAGCTTTGGGAGTTTTTCTTAATAAGATCTCATCGACGTTTGGGTATGATGGCGGATAGAAAATATCTACTTCCTTCCGTAAACCCTAGTGATGAACAGGAATTCTGTCTCTTCCGCGATTTATGAAGAAATCACGATTTAAAGAGTTCCTTGATTAACTTCGTTCCTTAAGGATATATATATACTCTTTCTATCGTTCTATTAACGAAAAGAACGAAGATAGTAGAAGTAGTAGAGTTTCTGCTGTTTGAGAATACGATACGGTCAAATCATAAACACATACCGTAGTTACTTCTTTTCTGTGCAACTCAATTACCAGTATCCTTCTACGTCTTTCCTAGGAAGGACTACGCTTAAGGGATTGTTAAGAACACCTACTTAGCTTCTAGATTTATCGAAGTCTTGTTTCGCTAATATGCTTTAATAAGAACTTCCTGAAGTTCGATAATAATTTTATAAAATTCCTTTATTAAATGGAGTAGCTGGCAACTCTGGAAGAGTAAGCGGGGACTGCTTTCGCTGAGAGCCTGAGACCAACGCAGTACGCCTACGCCAGTTACTGTCAGTACCATGTAGGTGTCAGTCATGAGCGGTCGGGCGTATCTCTCTCTCCTGCTGGATGGAATAACTATCCGTATCTCTCCCCTACAATCGCGGTCTTAACCTCGGATTGAGGGGATAGTTAAGCTAACATAAATAAAATATTGTATGCCTTTTGCTAAGAAGCTTTCAATAAGAGAGATAGTGTAACCTTTCAATGCTGTTTACCGTAGGTAACATTATTAAAGGATTCTATCGCAGCAGAACATTGTATTATGTAATGCTATCAGCTTACGAAAGCATGCTTATTAGAGTACCTGCTCAGAAGAAGAGGATGAGTCGGATGGGAAACATTCTCTTTGGGGCAGAACTTGTTTCCCTGAATGGGACTATACTACGTATATAAAGCTTTTTCCTACTAAGAACGGAATTAACATGTGAAAGGATGTCGGGTACCATAAAAGGCACAGGTGTTCTGGCACATAACATAAAAAAGAATTAGAAGAAAGCGCCAGTCTGGCGCGTAGTACCAACCTGGCGCAATGCTCCAGAAGCGCCAGCCTGGCGCAAAATTTGCGCCAGAAGCGCCAGCCTGGCGCAGTGAGCCAAGAGCACCATCCAAGATTTTCTCGTTTTAGCGAGTTATTAACCTAAGAGTCCAGTAGCCTATCAGACACCAAGCTCGGTAACGGCAAGATTCGTTCCTGATTTCGTTACCCATTTAATCACTTAAGCCATTTCCACAACTCTCTCATATCGCATAGAGCATCGAGAATCTATTTTTTTCGCTCCTATTCGCGTTAACAAGAGATCCTTCTCGATCGACGATAATAAACTGTTAACATGTTTAACATTTTATTGGAAAGAGTTGTGAGAAACCTGCGGAAAGTCTTCTTCATAGCAAGAAGTCTCGTCCTCTCTCCCTGCGAAGCGAGAGGCGTCATGCAGACGTGAAGCTTCCAAACATATCGCAGAGGCTTCGGTTTCGAGAGAGATCGGGAGAATCTTACGGAAGACACGTAACGCCAGAGAGACGTGAGACGTCGTCAAGATATGAATCGTCATTTAAAGCTGCTTTTAGACGCGAGGCTCCAACCAAAATTTTGGCGCCAGTTAGGACGCCTTTTGAGAGCGAAGCGTCTTCCAGGCGCGAGGCGTCATCCAGACGTCAGCAGCCACACAAAACGGGAGGCGTCAGCCAGGACGCTTGGCGGACTAGAAGCGTCATCCAAGCGGGAAGCGTCATCCATTTATGGAGAGAAGCCTGGGCTGTTGGCGCCTTCCAGGACTATTAAAGCGGGGAAGAGGAAGGAATATCATTCCCTTAGCCCCTCTCCTATTAGGAGTTTGTCTCCTCCAGAGGAAAGACGTACTGAATTAGCAGAGGAGACTCATCTAGACCCCGAGTTAGAAGTAAAACTCGGAGGAGGAGTATCAAGGAAGAGAAGGACTGTCGAACTATAATGTTTTGACAGCCTTGCTTCTAGAGGAGTATGGAGACGACTTGACTCCTGCCTCTCCTCCTTCTCCGCGCGCTCTTTTCTCGAGTGCAAAGACGAGGAAATCTTCGTTTTTTTCTTAGAATGAAGCCCGCCATTTCGATGAAGAAGGGCTCTTCAGTCTTTAGACTCTTGGATGAAGTCGAAGAAGGAGTTAGTTAGAACGGTCTTCTGCATGCCTCCAGCGAGACTAGCTGTTAAAAGAGGCATTTGATATCAGACGGGAGAGAATATGGGTATTTCTCTTCCGTCTACGTCAGAAGCGGACTTTTCTACTTAGTTGACGCTTCACGTAGACAAGGTTTGAACTCTGCCAGTATAACTTGGGCATTTCAGAACTGGACCATCTCCTCAAGGGACTCTTTCATGTATTGGAAGTTTTCAACTTCTTAGATTGGTCCCTTGGGGTGATGTCCAAGAAAGCCCATGATTCTGAAGGACTCGAACCAGAAGTCCTTCTGTGTATTTTGTGCTTGTATAGACAAAGCGGTTCAGGATGGCTCGGTTGAGGTCTCCTCTTTGTTTGGAGCAGGTCTTCTTAAAAAGAGGACAGTATATAGTGTCTTTTTAACCAAAGCGGTCTCCCACGCTCAGAGGCCAGCGCTTCTGTACTCGCCTTTGTCTGACTTTTTGTCCCTTCTCAGTTAGTGAAGGACATTTCTCGTTTATTAACCTCTTAAGCCGGAGCCCTAAAAATCAAACGTCTCCCGTATGCCGGGCCTGGTTTGGAGTGAGCGCGGAAGTGGAAAAAATAATTTTTCAAAAAATTACAGCGCGCGTACTTTGAAGATTAAGAGTTCATTTTTGGCTCCTTTTTTTGTCATTGCCTGAAGTTTAGAATGCAACCATCAGAAATGAAAAATAATATCATTATCATATGTAAATAATGCGATATATGGTAGCGAAAAAAAAAAATTCATACATAATTGTATTCAAATCACGCTGTGCAGAAAACGGTCAAAGCTAACCAGTTACTTTTTTTTGCGTTGTATTGTACACTAAATTGCAATCATTTTGATATATAATACATTGTAAAACAATAAAAGTAACACCGGAAAAAATATTATCACAAAATGATGTACGAATTCGTAACGCGCGGACGCAAAAAAATATTTTTTTCAAAAATTCACCGTAATTCTAAATAATGTTCTAGAGACTTCCAATTTGTTTCAAAATTAAGACAAATGATTGAATATTACGATACTGTAAGAGTTTTAGATTAGAATTGCAGATTTCGACCATTTCGGACGAGTTAAATTTGACCGAATGTCGAAATTTTAATATATATATTTTTTCATATGCACATATTTCGAAGATGGAAAAAGCTACAACCTTCAATTATTTTTTATTGTATTCTTCATGAATTTGCGCACATTTTGATATATGAAACTCTATAAAAAGGCTAATATGAAAAGGAGCAAATATAGGATAATGCCATGTACGTATTTCGGAGACTTGCGGCCGCGAATCGGCGCGCGGAGTGAAGGTAAATATATTTTTCAAAATTCACCATAAATCACAATATTGTTTTAGAGACTTCAAATTTGTTTCAAAATGAAGAAACATGACGGAATATTACTAGGCCGTAAGAGTTTTAGCTTACAATTGCGTTTTCAACTATTTCGGTAGAGTCAAATTTGACCGAACGTGGTTTTTTTTTCTATTTATCGTGATTTATATGCAAATATTTCGAAAAAAGAGAAAAAAAAGCTACAACCTTCAATCATTTTTAGTTGTATTCTACATGAAATTGCGCACATTTTCATATATAAAACTTTATGAAACAGCTAATTTAAATGGTGCAAACATTTCGACAATCGCACAAAAAAATTCTGATTTTTTCGGAAGAGTTACCGCGCGAACGTAATTTTTTTTTTTTCATAAATTCACCATAAATCAAAATATTGTGCTAGAGACTTCCAAGTCGTTGCAAAATGAAGGTAAATGATTGAATATTACTAGAATATAAGAGTTTTAGCTTACAATTGCGTTTTTCGACCATTTCGTAGAGTCAAAGCTGACCGAAAGTTGAAATTTTTGCACTTAACGTTATTTATAGAAAATATTTCAAAAACTGATAAAAGCTACAACCACTGGGGTTGTCTTTTTGTTGTATTGTGCATGAAATTGCGCACATTTCCATATATAAACTTTATGTAACGGCAAATTTAAAAGGGTGCAAACATTAGGACAATCGCACGAAAAAATTTATCGGAAGAGTTATCGCACGAACGTAAGGAAAAGGTTTTTTCATAAATTCACCATAAATCGAAATATTGTGCTAGAGACGTCCAATTTGTTTGCAAAATGAAGGCAAATGATTGAATATTACTATAATATGAAGAATTTTAGCTTACAAATTGCGTTTCTCGACCATTTCTGTAGAGTCAAAGTTGACCGAAGGTTGAAATTTTGCACTTATCGTTATTTATATTGAAAATATTTCAAAATTGATAAAAGCTACAATCATGAGTATTTTTTAGTTGTATTGTGCATGAAATTGCGCACATTTTCATATATAATACTTCATGTAAAGGATATTTAAAATGGTGCAATAATTATGTCAAAGTGACGAAATAATTTCCGAGATGTGTCACTGATACTTTTTAGTGCGATAAGAAAGAAATTCGCGCTTGCGCGCCTGCGTAGCGATTGTAAACAAACAACGCCTTGATCCGTGAACTCCCAGCATCCCCCAAGGCGCGTGATACAAAAGTTTTCGGCTGGTAGGCCTATAAGTATTTTTCCGCGAATTTTTAAAAAAACTTTTTTGAGCCGACGTATGATACGTCCAATCGGCATACGGGAGACATTTTGACTCGACGTTTAATACGTCCAATCGCGTAAGAGGGTTAACTGAGAAGGCGACTCAAGACCTTCTGACACAGTCAGTAAGGAAGAAGAAACCTGCAGACAGCCCCAAGAACACTGTCATTGTCTGATGAGGAGAAAGACCGGGCCTACAACCTGACACAGATTCGCTAGATGCGAACATATAGGACGATAAGAGTGTCCGATGTGGACATTGCCAGACATCCTCGAGAGACTACCAAGCTCGAAGCTCCGGCAAGTGGGGAGGAGCCAACCAGGCGCGAGGCGCCAGGCAGGAGCGGACGGTACCAAGCCAGGACCGCGAAGCTCCAGGCAGGCGCAAGGCGCCACTCCAACTGGCGCGAGATGCCAGCCAGGCGCGAAGCTCCAGGCAGGCGCAGGCGCAAGGCGCGAGGCGGCCAGCAGCATCCAAAGGCGCCAACCATGGCGCGAGACGCCAGCCAGGCACGAGGCGCCAGCCAGGCGCCAGCCAGGTGGGAGCAGCCAGCCAGGCGCAAGCCAGGCTCTAGGCGCGAATCTCTAGCTAAGACGCGAGGCGTCAACCAGATGCGAGGCGCCAGTCAAGTGAAAGGTACAGACAAGCGCTAGGCGCCAACCAAGAGCGAAGCACCAGCCAGGCGCGAGGTTCCTGCCAGGCTTCAGGCTTCAGTCGGGAGAGATCTATTTCAAGAAAGCCCTGGTCTTCTTTGAAACATGGAGATCTCCTAAGCACTTCATAAGTGACTTGATTCCTTCAAACAGCTGAGAATTAAAAGCACAGGAAGTGCGCGCTTTTGCAAATTCTTGTTCTTTACATAACAATATGTCATATAAGACATATTAGCTGTGTTGTACGGTAGAGGCAACTCTGTGTTGACTTCTCATTACACAAAGGATGTCAAGTTAACCTACGAGAGATCCTTCTCTTTTGGTTTATTACGTTTCTGCGGATACGTTACTGGGATAAGGAGCCGACACTGATCCTTAACTTTGAGTTAAAGTTTTTTAACTTAATGAAATTATTGGGGTTTTTGAAAGGAGTGTGTGGATAACTCTTTCCAATTTGAGCGCGAACCCTCGTGTTAGGATCAGGTGATCGGGATCGGTGTTGCGCTCCTTCATAAGGTGTATTGTCATAGAAGTGGTCCAGTACCCATTGACAAAGTCCTTTCAGGCTCTGCCGAGTAAGCGGTTCATATCCCATCGGCAGACCCACAAGATCTCTTAGCCATAGATCACATATCTCGCTAAAGTCTTGAGGTGATGCAGACTACTGGGCAACAGCCACGAAGTCTACCACCTATCAGATAGGAACCAAGGTTTATTTATACCTACAACATATGTTGTTTACCTGTCTATTCCATGTTAGCTGTCTCTTACCCTCCACCAAAGGGTGTCAATCAGCTATGTATATATCTGACAGGTAAGTTGATTGTATGAAAATGATATTGTTATAATACAATAAAGTTTCATACATACTTACCTGGCAGATATATACGATTAATGGCCCACCCAGCCTCCCCGCGGAGACAGGTGGAAGAGAAAAAATATGAATAGAAAACGGGAATGGTTCCTAATCCTGCCACCCAGGGCAGGACGGTAGATCACCTGACCTACCTGCAGCGTGTGCCGCGAAATTTGAATTTCTGTCGGGGACGACGGAGTCTTAGCTATGTATATATCTGCCAGGTAAGTATGTATGAAACTTTATTGTATTATAACAATATCATTTTATATAATTTTGCATTTTACCAACAACTGTTCATTACTGTGTTTATAACATTACCAGTATATTTTATTTAGTGTTCAATAGATCCAGGATCAACTTGGTAACAATCTTTTATTAAATCATTTAGTCTGGAATCCACTTGTTACAGTTAACATCTTGACAGGCCAGTTCATATTAAAATTAGAACCCATCTATTGAAAACTCAAGATACAGAAACACTCACTTAACAGTTTTAGTGTGAATGTAGGTGCTTGTTTTAGATAAATACCCAAGAGGTTTATTTGTTACCATAAATACTTTCAGCTGATACATCAGCCTTTTTTGCGCACCAGTCTATGTTAACAGTAAACTTTTTTTTCATCTAAAAGGAGAAAAAGAATCTGTGCTACATTTGTTAATTTATTAATTTGGAATAGTTAAATGAGACTAGAGTCACACTGAGAATATTGTAGTGTTTGTTTGGCAGTTTTGTCCTTGAATGTGAATTGTATATTGGAACAAGGTAAAATTGAAAGACTGTAGACTGGTACAGTGAGTGGGAAGTGACCAAAGGTTAAGGGATTAAAGTTACAAGGAAGAAACATTGCATACATGGGGCCAAAGTGTCACTACAAAGCACTTATAATACGAGGTTCACAGAAAGCTACGTGCTTATCTGTGAAATATGAGGAAAAGGAGTAGAAATATTTGATGCTGATGAAGTTTTGGGGATTGAAATTTTGTTCATGAAACTTACCCGGCAGATATATATATAGCTGTATTTCTCCGAAGTCCGACAGAAATTTCAAAACTCCCGGCACACGCAGTGGTCGCCCAGGTGGTTAGTACCCATTCCCGCCGCTGGGAGGCGGGAGTCAGGAACCATTCCCATTTTCTATCCAGATTTTTTCTGTCGCCGGTGCTGATAACAACTGTTTTCAGTACCTCCGTCTAGGATTTTCGAAACTTTGTTACTTAACCCTTAAACGCCGACTGGACATATTTTACGTCGACATTTTTTGTCTCTCGGGTGCCGACTGGACGTATTTTACGTCGACATACAAAAGTTTTTTTAAAAATTCGCGGAAAAATACTTTTAGGCCTACCAGCCGAAAACTCTTGAATCACGCGCCTTGGGGGATGCTGGGAGTTCACGGATCAAGGTGTTGTTTTGTTTACAATCGTTACGCAGGCGCGCAAGCGCGAATTTCTTTCTTGCCGCACTAAAAAGTATCTGTGACACATCTCGGAAATTATTTTGTCACTTTGACATAATTTTTTTACCATTTTAAATTAGCCGTTACGTGGAGTATTATATATGAAAATGTGCGCATTTTTATGTAGAATAGAACAAAAAAAATACTCATGATTGTAGCTTTTATCAGTTTTGAGATATTCTCATATAAATAACGATAAGTGCCGAAATTTCAACCTTTGGTCATTTTTGACTCTACCGAAATGGTCGAAAAACGCAATTGTAAGCTAAAACTCTTATATTTTAGTAATATTCAATCATTTACCTTAATTTTGCAACTAATTGGAAGTCTCTAGCACAATATTTCGATTTATGGTGAATTTATGAAAAAACTTTTTCCTTACGTCCGCGCGGTAACTCTTCAGAAAAAAATCATACATGCGATTGTGGTAATGTTTGCACCATTTTAAATTAGCTGTTACATAAAGTTTGTTTTATATATGAAATGTGCGCAATTTCATGCACAATTACAACTAAAAAACAACCCATGGTTGTAGCTTTTATCAATTTTGAAATATTTTCATATAAAAAATGATAAGTGACAAATATTCAACCTTCGGTCAACTTTGACTCTACCGAAATGGTAAAAAAACACAATTGTAAGCTAAAACGCTTATATTCTAGTAATATTCAAGCATTTACCTTCATTTTGCAACAAATTGGAAGTCTCTAGCACAATATTTCGATTTATGGTGAATTTATGAAAAAAATAACATTTTCTTTACGTCCGCGCGGTAACTCTTCCGAAAAAATCATACGTGCGATTGTGGTAATGTTTGCACCATTTTAAATTAGCCGTTACATAAAGTTTTATATATGAAAATGTGCGCAATTTCATGTATAATACAACTAAAAATAGTTGAAGGTTGTAGCTTTTCTCATTTTTTAAATATTTGCATATAAATCACGATATATAGAAAAAAAACCACGTTCGGTCAAATTTGACTCTACCGAAATGGTCGAAAAACGCAATTGTAAGATAAAACTCTTACAGTCTAGTAATATTCAGTCATTTATCTTCATCGTGAAATAAATTCGAAGTCACTAGCACAATATTTAAATTTATGGTGAATTTTTAAAAAAAACTTTCCTTCCCTCCGCGCGCGGATTCTCCGCCACAAATCTCCGAAATACGTGAGTCCCATTCTCGGAATATTTGCTCCGTTTCATATTAGGCATTTCATAGAGTTTTATATATGAAAATGTGCGCAATTTTATGTAGAATAAAACGTAAAATATGTGAAGGTTGTAGCTTTTCTTATTTCCGAAATAATTGCATATAAAAAAAAATATATAAAAAAAATTCGACATTCGGTCAACTTTAACTCGTCAGATATGGTCGAAAACTGCATTTGTAAGCAATTACAGTATAGTAATATTCAATCATTTTTCTTCATTTTGAAAGAAATTGGAAGTCTCTAGGACAATATTTAGATTTATGGTGAATTTTTGAAAAAAAATATTTGTTTACGTACGCGCGTTACGAATTCGTGCATTATTTTGTGATAATATTTTCTCTGTGTTGCTTTTATCGTTTCACAATGTGTTATATACCAAAATGATTGCAATTTAGTGTACATTAGAAAGAAGAAAAAAAGTAACTTGTTACCTTTAACCGTTTTGCGCACAGCGCGATTTAAATACAATTATATATGAAATTTCGTTTTTGCGCTATCATATATCGCATTATTTATATATGATAATGATAATTTTTTTCATTTTTGATGGTTGCATACTAAACTTCAGGCAATGACAAAAAAAGGAGCCAAAAATGAACTCTTAATCTTGAAAACTAAGCGCGCTGTGATTTTTTGAAAAAAATATTTTTTCCGCTTCCGTGCTCACTCTGAAACGTCTCCGGTACACGGGAGACATTTTTTTTTTTACCGCTTCGGCGTTTAAGGTTTAAGTATTCCGTTTGTCTTTTGGTTATTGAACGTGGATCGTGACTTGGCATACGCTGATAGTGGATTGAATTTTGAATTTGGTTTGATTTTTTCTTTAACTAAGATGTCTGGGACTAGTTCAACTAGCACCAGTGTGTGTTGTATGGAAGGTTGTAAGGTGAGGCTACCGAAAGGTTCGGTAGACCCACACACAGTATGCACGAATTGTAGAGACCATATGTGTGTAATAGATGACCGTTGTAAGGAGTGTGATTGTCTGTCTGATTCAGGTTGGAAGGCTTATGAATCCTATGTGTGAAAATTGGAGCGCGATAGGATAAGGAGGTCTTCCTCCAGGAGTGCATCAGTCAGTAGAAGTAAGGGTAGTAAGGTTTCTCCTACTATTCCTTCAGTAGTTTGTGCACACCTAAATCTGTTGTGCCTTCGGGCCCTGAAAAATCTGTGGAGGTCAATGCCCTATCTACAATTCTAGAGTCATTACGAAATCTAGAATCTAAAGTGCTCGCTTTGGAGGGTAAAAGCAGTGTTAATGAAGTGAAGTGCAGTGAAAGTGCCCCCAGTGTTGTGGAGGGGGCGTCAGATCGGCCCTATAATGCCTCTAGGCCTGGACCTCTGTCGAACTCCCAGGACCAGGGAGACGGACATGTCGAAAGCCGAAGGAGGGTTATGGGGAACTCCCACCGATCTGGCGTCCCTTCGGCAGATCCTGTCGACGATCTCCAGGCTGCCAAAGAGCGCGCTCGTGCGCGTATCCTCCGCGAGTGCTTTTCGCAAAGGGGTTGGAACTTTGGGGGACACTCGCGTCCTCTGAAAAGAACTAAGACGGATGTCGCACAGGTGGCCGTCGTCAGTAGTTTCTCAGAGGAGGACGCAGAACGTCCTTTCGCTCCTTCTGCTTTGCGGTCTGCGCCTTTTTATGTGGACTACTCTCCACCGCAAAAGAGAGCAAAGACGCAAGTTGTCGCACAGGCGGCCAGCGTTTTTGGTCTCAGGGAGGAGGACGCTTCACGTCCTTTCTCTTCTGCTGCTTTGCGGTCTTCGCCAGAGAGTTTTGCGGCATTGACGCCACAAAAGAGAACCAGGACGTCATCCGACGATGACGCCTTTGAGCGCCCCAGTCGCTCCAAGAAGAGAACTGAGTCGGTCCGTGTGAGAAGGAATAGGGCTTCCCCTCGCCCTTCGCCTTCTCACAGGATCAGCTTTTCACCTGAAAAGGAATCGTCTCCAACTAAAAGAGTCATCCGTTCGATGCAACAACAACTGGCTTCGTTGCTGGCCGAGAGAGAGGTAGAACCGCGTCGTAGAAGAAAAGATGATAGATTGCCGATCAAAAGATCTAAGCGGTCTCCCGCTTCTTCGGATCGCTCTTCTCTTTCACCAGTGGCTACGCCCTCTAGATTTCGTGCATCCCACTTGCAGCTGGGTAAAGAGCGCGAGCAACTTCCTTCGAAAGATTCGTATATCGAGAGGAAGAAAACTCGCCCTACTTTTCGAAGCGTTCCCCTCTCTTCTCATAGGGGTTCGCTTTATTCGAAGATTGACGTTCTCTCTGCTGCGAAGCAAGGCAGTTTGCAAGCTGAGAATCAGGACATGGACGCTTATATGGACGCTAAGCGTGGTGCTCAGCGGAGTGCTAAGCGTGATGCTCCATTGGACGTCAAGCGTGACGCTCGGCTGGACGGAAGGTGTGGCGCTCGCATGGACGCCGAGTGTGACAAGTTTACGAACACCTGTACAGAGGTTATGAATGACGTTTTGTTAGACACTCATCAGGCCTCACAACGTGATATTTGTCCGGACGCTCGCCTACACTCTAACATTTGTAGTCACTCCCATCGAGAGATTGTTCAGGAAACTAACACTTCTATTCCTGAACCTATAGATACTAATATACAGAACGCACCTAGTACGTCACAGCAGCGCTCTTCATCAAAGATTGGACCGAAAGGGCTTCTACCACCTTCGGGAGACCCCTCTGCCGCTCCTACAGAAGAAGGAGGATTGAGTAATATTTCAGAAGAAACAGACGAGGATCAACCTTCTACGTCAGTTTCTTCTGATTATCAAGTATTAGTTCGCTTGCTTCGGGCTTCTTTTGGAGATGAATTCCAACCCGCAGCTCCTCGCTCTCCTCCTTCTCAGATTTCATTGTCGAAAACTAGCAAGACTCCTGGTTTTGTTAAGATGACGAAGTCTCTTTCAACTAAAAGAGCTTTCAAAAAGGTTCAAGATTGGATGGAGTCGAGGAAAGCACATGGAAAGTCTTCTTTTGCCCAGCCTCCTTCAAGACTATGCGGCAAGGGAGGCATTTGGTACGAGACAGGCGAAGATGTCGGTTTAAGAGCTCCCGCATCTGCGCAAGGTGATTTTGCCAGTCTAGTCGACGCTCCAAGGAGGTCTCTCCTTTCGTCAGCGAAAGTAGCGTGGACTCCTGCTGAAATGGACCACCATCTTAAAGGCCTTTTTCGGACAATAGAAGTGTTCAATTTCTTGGACTGGTGCTTGGGACAGCTAGACACAAAGGCTTGTAGTCAAGATTCAATTAGCCTGGGGGAGCTATCCAGCGTTCTTGCGTGTATGGATAAGGCCGTCAGGGATGGTTCAGAGGAATTAGCTTTGCATTTTTGTGCAGGGCTCTTAAAAAAGAGAGCGCTCTACTGCAAATTCACTGCGAAGTCAGTATCTCCAGCACAGAGGGCAGATTTGCTTTTCGCCCCTCTCTCGAACCATCTCTTTCCCCAGGCTATGATTAAAGATGTAGCTGGCAGTCTTCAAGAAAAAGCTACTCAGGACCTCTTAGAGCAATCTTCTAGACGTCCTGTAGTTCCTTCAACTTCTGCAAGAACACAGTTTTCCAAGAAAATAAAGCCCTTTCGAGGTGGGGCTTCTCGAGACCTCCTCCTCGAGGAAGAGGCCTTGCCAGAGGTAGAGCCCTGTCTAAACCCAAAGGGAAGAAATGAAAATGTAGTCCTTCAGGCACCAGTACGAGCCAGGCTTCAGTTATTTGCAAAAGCCTGGAGAAAGATAGAGGCGGACACCTGGTCACTCAATGTCATCGAGCGAGGATACAAAATACCATTCCTGAAGTCGCCTCCGTTGTGCACGACGCCCAGAGATCTATCACCTTCGTACCAGCTGGAAAAACAACAGGTCTTGTTCGATCTGCTCTAACAAATGCTCGAGAAGAATGCAATAGAACAGGTAGACGACCTTCAATCCCCGGGTTTCTACAACAGGTTATTCCTGGTACCGAAACAGTCGGGAGGTTGGAGGCCAGTTTTAGATGTGAGCAGTCTAAATCTTTTTATAGAGAGACAGAGGTTCAAGATGGAGACACCTCAGTCAGTGCTTGGGGCCTTAAGACAAGGTGATTGGATGGTGTCATTAGACCTGCAAGACGCATATTTCCACGTCCCGATTCATCACCAATCGAGGAAGTATCTGCGTTTTGTCATGAAGGGAAGAGTTTTCCAATTCAGAGCTCTTTGCTTCGGATTGAGTACGGCACCAATGATCTTTACAGTTTTAATGAAGAATGTGGCGAGGTGGCTTCATCTTGCAAACGTCAGGATCTCTCTATATCTAGACGACTGGCTCATTCGAGCATCATCGAAAGAAAAGTGTCTGAAGGACCTTCAATCAACCTTATCTCTAGCGAAGTCCCTGGGACTTCTGGTGAATTTCGAAAAGTCACAACTGATCCCCACACAGTCCATCGTGTATCTGGGGATTCAGATGGATTCAGTGGCTTTTCAAGCTTTTCCGTCCCAGGGACGTCAACAACAAGGATTAGACAAAATATCAGTCTTCTTAAGGAAGGAATCATGCTCGGTGAGGGAATGAATGAGTCTGCTGGGGACCATTTCCTCGCTGGAGAAGTTTGTTTCCTTGGGAAGACTACATCCCAGACCTCTCCAGTTTTTCCTGAAAGAGAATTGGAAGGACAAAGAAAATTTAGATGCAATTTTAAGAATTCGGAGAGAAGTAAAGGATCACCTAAAGTGGTGGCTCGATCCTTTAAAACTATCGGAAGGAGTATCCCTCAAACTTCAGAGCCCCGACCTAATGTTGTTCTCCGACGCATCCAACACGGGGTGGGGAGCTACACTGGGGGAGGAAGAAGTGTCAGGCACCTGGAGAGGGGAACAGGTGTACTGGCACATAAATCTCAAAGAACTAGCGGCCATATACTAGGCTCTACAATTGTTCGAAGACAAAGTCTCCACACAAGATTAGTTCAGATAAATTCGGAAAAAAAAAAAAAAAACCACACCACAGCTCTGGCATACATCAAAAAAACAAGGAGGGACTCACTCTCGATCATTGTTCAACCTAGCGAGAGAGATCTTGTTGTGGGCGAAACGCAAAATGTAACGATTCTGACGAGATTCGTTGCAGGCGTGGAGAACGTCCATGCGGATCTCCTCAGTCGGCAAGGTCAATTGCTGCCAACCGAGTGGATTCTACATCAGGAAGTGTGCCAAGAGCTGTGGAAGTTGTGGGGACGTCCTTTAGTAGACTTCTTTGCGACATCAAGGACAAAGAGGCTTCCGCTGTACTGCTCCCCGGTGCTCGATCCGGGAGCAATAGCAATAGATGCCCTTCTCTGGGATTGGACAGGGATGGATCTTGTACGCCTTCCCCCGTTCAAGATTCTGGGAGAAGTGATGGAGAAAATTTGCGACTTCAGAAGGGACCGAGAATGACGTTAATCGCCCCTTACTGGCCGACAAAAGAATGGTTCACAGAGGTCATGTCCTTCGTAGTAGACTTCCCGAGGACACTGCCTTCGAGGACAGATCTACTCAAACAGCCCCACTTCGAGAGGTACCACAAAAACCTCCCGCTCTGAGTCTGACTGCATTCAGAATATCAAAAAGTTGGCCGGAGCCGAGATTTTTTGAAAGACCACCGATGTTTTTCAAGACCTGTGGCAAGAGCTATTGCCAATGCAGAAGGGCTTCCACTCTTGCAGTGTACAATCAAAGTTGGCTACGTTTAGGAGTTGGTGCAGAAGGAAGGGCATTTCCTCTACACGACTCTTGTGAGCCAAATAGCGGACTTTTTATTTTACCTAAAGAACGACTTGAAGCTTGCGGTCTCGACAATCAAAGGTCTACAGAAGTGTGCTATCTGTAGTCTTTAGACATAGAGGAATTGATTTGGCAAATGACAAAGACATTCACGATCTATTAAGGTCTTTCGAAATTACAAAGATTCCTTAACCTAAATTACCGTCTTGGTATTTGGACGTAGTCCTTAAATTCCTAATGTCCAGTCGGTTTGAACCGCTTCAAAATGCATCGTTAAGAGATCTTACTAAGAAAACTGTTTTCCTAACCGCTCTGGCAACAGCGAAGAGGGTTAGCGAAATTCAAGCTTTCAGCAAGCATATTGGATTTAAGGGGCATAATGCAGTCTGCTCATGAAGCCCGACGTTTCTAGCTAAAAATGAGAATCCTTCCAACCCTTGGCCCAGAAGTTTTGAGATTAAGGGTATGGGGGAAATCATTGGACGAGAACCAGAGAGAGTCCTGTGTCCTGTCAGGGCTCCTAAAGATTTATTTGCGAAAACGAAGGAATGTTCGAGGTCCTTCTAACAACTTATGGTGTTCGTTTTTTTTTTTTTTTTCCTCAAGAGACCAGAGTTACCTATGTCGAGAATTCTCATGACATTCTTCTTGAGGGACACCATTAGACAGACGCATTCATCTTGCGAAGACAGTGATATTAAGCTGTTGAAAGTGAATGCCCACTAAGTGAGGGCTATATCTACCTCGGTAGCCTTCCAAAAGAATATGGCACTCAATGACATTCTGAGTGCCACTTTTTGGCGCAGCGACTCGGTGTTCGCTTCACACTACCTGCGGGATGTGAAGACGACATACGAGAACTGTTATGCGCTTGGACCATACGTCGCCGCAGACACTTTGTTGGGGCCAGGAAGTAGCTCTCATCCTACTCTGTAGAAAATGGGTAGGTGACTTTTTTTTAAAGGTTTATTTGATTTATGGTTGTAAGGTCGCCCGCCTGAGCCGGACTTCCTTTTCCTTTACCCTAATTAATGTGGAATTAAATTTGTTAGGCTGGTCAGGTGGTGGTTTTTGCTTCGTTGCCCTCATAGTATGGTCAAAATGGTTCTAATCACTTATTGTCAACGCTCCCGTTGACAGATCATCTAGAACTCACCAGCTATATAGGTCACTACCTTGCTGGAGACTCTAGTAAAGCAATAGCAGACTTGGGTGTCAGTAATCACAAAGTCAACTATGCGAACAGGTAAGGACCAAGATTTCTATCATCTGCATGTAATGTGTTTTTCCAAAATCCTTTCTGTCTCTCCTACTCCAAAGGTGGGATTCAGCTATATATATCTGCCGGGTAAGTTCATGAACAAAATGATATTGTTAAGATACAATAAAGTTTGTTCATACTTACCTGGCAGATATATATAATCAAAGTACCCACCCACCTCCCCTCAGGTGACAGTGGGAATAGAAAATCTGGATAGAAAATGGGAATGGTTCCTGACTCCCGCCTCCCAGCGGCGGGAATGGGTACTAACCACCTGCCCCGACCAACTGCGTGTGCGGGAGCTTTTGGAAATTTCTGTCGGACTTCGGAGAAATACAGCTAATATATATCTGCCAGGTAAGTATGAACAAACTTTATTGTATCTTAACAATATCATTTTGTACTGTAATAAGGGTAGTACAGTAAACATTAAGGTTAATGAATTACTATAATTTATGTGCAATTTAAAATATTTTGTTCAGTTGATTAGTCATTAGCCTCCAGTTGCAATCTGGAACCATGTATTAATACCTGATTTTCTGGATGTCATGGTTTAATTTTCTTTTGTACTACTAACTATTTCAAGGCCCATGACACCCTCCTTTTTTAATATAACTAATGAACTAGGCTTCTGATTAATGTGAAACCGAAACCACCAGAGTTTGAGACACCGACTTAATTAAGAAAAATGGATTCAAGCATCTACTCCGCATTATTGTCTACTTTATATCGAGAAATGCATCCCATCAATTTCAATTTTGTGCCATGGTGAGAACGGAAATTAAGACCTGGCAACTAGGCGCAGAAAGACGTGTGTCGACTATGACGTGGGGCCCCGTGACGTTTACACCTGCCACGCACCCGTTTCTGTATGGTTATGGAATAATATATAAGTTGTAGTGAATTATACTGTTCTTTAATGGAATCTTAAATACTGATTGGTTATTATGTTTGAATAAACTCATTTTTAGCTTCACTTGTGTTTATTATTTAATTAATATGTAATTCTTACGAAAAAAGAAGACAGAAAATAAAAATCTCGGATGGCAGTCAGAGACTCAGAGAGGTGATCGTGTTAGTGAAGGTACACGTCTGTTAGATACAGGCATTGACAAGGGCTCCTGCTGACACCTTGCTTACTGCCTACTATTGATATTTTATTTCATGTCTAGAATGCTTCACCATTGTCCACAAGGTTGTTGTAATACTTTTGTTTTGCAACTCTTAACATACTACTAGAGGGAAGAAGACAATAATAAACTGAAGATTGGATTGAATAAGTTGGTATCATGTCATGTTTAATGGCGTACTATCACGGACATGTATACTAGTTGAATATTATGCATTATCAGATTCTCTCTCTCTCTCTTTATATATATATATATATATATATATATATATATATATATATATATATATATATATATATATATATATATAATATATATATATTATATATATATATATATATATATATATAATATATATATATTTATATATATATACGTATTTATCGAAATCTCATCTTGTGAAATACTCTCCAAAACAAAGTTCCGTTGTGCCTTCAGGTAATATTCCTTCCTTCTTGAGTTCTCTTGTCAGAGTAGTAATTGTAAAGGTATCCTTTGACAAGAACTTGTTGTGAACATATCGACGAATTGTACCGATGGTAAAAGAGTCAAACACATCTTCAGCTGCCTGTGTGGAATGAGACTACAATGAATCTGATGAGGGCGGCGTGCTAATGGTGATGGCGAGGGAGCTCTTGATAGTGCTGGCGATGAGGGTGTTGATGGTAATGGGACTGTGATGGTGGTGGAGTTGGTTGTCCTGCAATTGGTCGTGAATGTATGGTGCGCCTGAACATCTGACGAACGGCATTCCTTGTCATATCCGTGACATCAGCAACTCGGTCATACGGTCTGTTTGGGTAAAAAAATATTTGTCCTCGTGTAATTATCTATCGAAAAACCTCTCTTTATCTCTATATATTTTTTACCCAAACAGACCGTATGACCGAGTTGCTGATGTCACGGGTATGACAAGGAATGCCGTTCGTCAGATGTTCAAGCACACCATACATTCACGGCCAATTGCAGGACAACCAACTCCACCACCATCACAGTCCCATTCCCCATCCAATCAACACCCTCATCGCCAGCTATCAAGAGCTCCCTAGCCATCACCATTAGCACCGCCCTCATCAGATTCAGTAGTCTCATTCCACACAGGCAGCTGAAGATGTGTTCGACTCTTTTACCATCGGTACAATTCGTCAATATGTTCACAGCAAGTTCTTGTCAAAGGATACCTTTACAATTACTACTCTGACAAGAGAAAGAAGGAAGGAATATTACCTGAATGCACATCGGAAACTTTGTTTGTTCCGATACGTAATACAAACCATCGGTCCTTTAACAATAGGAAGTAGCTAGCGGCAGCTGGAATGGTCGTAAGCTTCAAACAAGGGGAGAACGGTAGTTAACTGCTTGTCCGACAGTCGCGCCGCGCGACTGGGAGGTAAACAAATCACTTTTGCTTTCGGCCGCGGGTGTGAAGGGCGTGTTTGTCATCGCTCTCTGCCCGCTTCATCGTTGTATGCTTTGTTTATATTGTGTTTTCTACTAATGGTTTGTTTGACTTGAAAATGAAACTGTAAGTACACTTTTTTCATTTTCATTACTTAATTATGAACCAACATGGAGCTATCGCCGTAGATGCAGCGATTTCCTCTCTTTTCATGAATGGAACCCTTGAATTATGTCTCGGTGCTGAGGACGGGCGCGCTCGCGCCGAGTCATGTATTTTGGGCGAAAGTGTGTAATTGAAAAATGTAAGTACTCTTTTCATTATATTTTTGCCCTGTGCGTTCGTTGCCGAGAGCGTGATTGCGCTCGGCACGAGCCTCTTATTTTGTATGATAGAATGCAATGAAAGTGGATTCGCAGTTGCAGTATTCTTTGCATTTTCATTTATTTTTTTGCATCAATTTTAATTTGGATCAATTTTCGCTCTTACCCGGGAATTGATCCTTACGATTTATTTTCTGTGAAAGTGGAAATAGCAAGTGCAGTATTCTGTTTGCATTTTCATATATATTTTGATGATAGCATCATATTATTATGGATCAAGTTTCCGCTCTTGGACCCTTGGGAATTGATTTTTTCCCTTTTAAGTTCTATGAAGTGAATCGCAAGTGCAGTATTCTGTGTTTCATTTTCATATTACTTTTCACTGCTGTGCGGGGGTAGGGGAAGCGAAGGTCTGCCAGGAAGTCGTCGGAAAGCTCTCCCGCGACTCCCTTGGTATCCGATTCTTCGTCTTCTTTCCTGCTCCCTGCTCAGCTTCCTCGTTTGTATTTTGTATTTTGGGGTCTTCCTTGCGTTCGGGTGGGGCATGTCTCCCCCACCCCCCCCATGCGTGAGGGAACCCTCTTACTAATCTGTCTGTGCTACCACAGGTGCTACATCCGTGGGAGACGGACCTTGGACAGTATGGGACCACTGTAGCGGCAGGGCGTGCCTAGCATCCACGGGCTGCTGCAGCGTCTACGAGGTCTGGGGCGGTCTCCACTACTACCTCCACGGCCGCTTATGCTGCTCCCCCCCGCCTGGTCTACACTCCCCATGCTGTGTCGGTGACGCCGTCTGCCGCTACTAGGGCCGGTTGCCGCTGTACCGAGGGGCGGTATGCCGCCGCCGCCTGTGTTCTTCGTGTTGCCTGCCCCAGACTTCCGCTGTTCCAGCAGCTCGCCCCTGGACCGGCCGCCAGTACCCAGGTTCCCGCTGGCTGCCGATGATTCTACGAGGTGATGGCTGGGCCTGCCGTACCTGCCGCTGATGTGGTTCCCGCTGCTGGCTTGGCTGTCCCTTATGGGTCTACCGCTGCCGCTGTTCCTGCTGCTCCTGAGCTGGTTGCTGTACCTGTCGCTCCTCGTTCCTGCGCTGTCCATGCTGGTCCTCCGCCCACGGTGTATCTTCCCCCAGTCCCAGGTCCTTCCGGACAGGTGCAGTCGGGCCGTGTTGCTTCGGCAATAGCCCCGGCTCCGGCCTGGATGGAGGACCTGACGACTGTCCTGCGTGAGCTGACGAGGAAGAGGAAGAAGAAGAGGAAGGTGTCATCTTCGTCTTCATCGTCTGCTGCTACCTCTTCCCCTTCGACTTCTAAGGCCCATAAGCCGAAGAAGAAGAAGGCTGCCTCCCCCCCTAAGAAGTCTCCTTCGGGAACTTCTAAGGGCCCGTCCCATCCCGGTGGGACTGGGGGTCCTTCTGCTGGTCCTCCTGCTCCTTCGGGAGCGGGGCCCGTCTCCCCTTCTGTAAGGAAGAGATAGACGGGGACCAGAGGAGTACACTACACCAGGTTCCGGCTCGGTCTTTCGTTCGCGAGAGATCCCGAGTGTACGCTCTCCCTTGGGAGACCATGCAGTCAAAGTTTCGGCGCCAGAGTTCGCTCGGCGCCAAGACCACGGCACGGAACAGAAGGCTGGTGAGAGCTGCTCAGGTGACTCTCGCCAGGCCAGCGGCCGCTCTCGCAGCGACCACCTGGTAACCCGGGTTTCCACCCTAAGAAGGCTCCTTCGGGAACTTCTAAGGGCTCGTTCCACTCCCGTGGGATGGGGGGGTTCTTCTGCCGGTCCTCCTGCTCTTTCGGGAACAGGGCCCGTCTCCCCTTCCGAAAGGAAGAAGAAGACGGGGACCAGAGGCGTACCGACTACCACCGGTACTTACTCGCCTGGTGTTTGCGGCGCTGCCGCTACGCCAGGTTCCGGCTCGGTCTCTCGTTCGCGAGAACTTCCGAGTATACGATCTCCCGCGGGAGAGCGTATAGCCAGAGTTCGCTCGGCGCCAAGTACGTGGCACGGAGCAGAAGCTGGTGAGAGCCGCTCATGTGACTCTCGCCAGACCAGCGGCCGCTCTCGCAGCGACCAGCTGGTAACCCTGGTAGACGTGACTGTCTCTGACCAGCCACGGGCTGAGGCTGGGAAGAGGTTCCCCCCTCCCAATCGTTGGTGCCAGCCTCGGCTGGTACCAGCGGTATGACGCGCCGCGAGGACACGCACCGGTCTCACCGCGACAGTGGTCTCTGCAGGTCTCCTGACCGCCGCTCCCACAGGGACCGGGCGGATAGGGGGACCAGCAGAGGCTCCTCTACACATGAGATCGGGGCCGCTGTTCTCGGTCCAGCCGTTTCCCTGGGAAACGGCTCGACTAGGCCTGCAAGTTGGCGATCGCCTGCAGCCCTCCAAAGCCGCTGGTTCTGCCAGCGAGCGAAAGAGGAGCGTCATGTCTTCCTCTCCCATGCCTGCAACTTCCTCGGTTTGCACCAGGAAGAGCGAGGTACAGCGGGGTGATGATCGTGAGGGGCATGCCCCGCACGATCCCGTCACGATGCCGTAAGTACCAGGTACAATCTTCGGACCGACCAGGACGTACGCGCAAGTGGCAGGAGGAGATCGAGAGGGGTCTACGTATCGCAGTTCCTCCTCCTTAAGGGGGAGGTTCTCGGAATGCTCTTGTTCGAGGGGCTTGACGGTCCTACTCTGCAAGATGCTATGACTTCCGAGATCCAGAGGAACTTTGTCGAGGTTTGGCGCTGATTCGTCAGCGCAACGACCTCGGGGAAGGATTGCCGCTCCCACCAGCAGAGCCCACGTCTCGGCTCGAGTCGTTTTGGGGCCCGAGAGGGAACCCAAACCGACGGTGGGTCTGCCGCGATCGGAGCTTGCCGATTCTGTCTTGAACCAGAGTCTCTCGTCTCCGGACAAGAAGGCTCTCTCAGTTCTGGCTGGTCGAACAAGCTACTTCCACCTCCTCTACTGCGACAGCGGCGTTTCTACGTGTCTTCGGACACCGTATTTAAATACTCCTTCGGTCCTCCTGAGAGGTTTCGACCTCGACGATGGACTGGAATGAGTCGGAGGACGGTATCGGCTCTCTCCTGTCAGGTGTCGATCAGCCCCACCCAGACGACGTTCACAGTGGCAGCAGACCCTTACCTACAGTGAGAGTTCGTAACCCTCCTCGGGAAAACGTTTCTCCTGACGATACGTTTTCCCAGACTCTGAGAGGCCATCGCCGCAAGGCGATGGCTGCTCCTACTCTTCTCCAACTGCTAGTTCCACTGGGAGGTGAGCGATTTATCCATTCCTCCCCCATTCCCTCTTTCCTTAAGGCTACGAGGGAAATGGGAGGATCCTACAGAGATTTCTCTGTAGGATCCCACGTTGGGGACTGCGCTACCGGGGGACCTTCGGGTCCTACCTGACGTAAGTCCCGGTCGTTGAGGAGGGATCCTGCCCCATCCTCGATTTCTACGGGAATCGAGAGGACCACCAGCCGATATCGTTTGACGAATTCGGTGGGGGTTTCGCAGAGTGCTTAGAATTCTACGGAATTTCTAGCGCATTTAGTGTGTTCGAGTTTTTAACGATCTCCAAACACTTAGGTGAGACCACGGTCCAAAGTGAGCGAGACGAGAATCCCCTTTAATTGTTACACGATAATCGGGAACCTCGCCTATGCTCGAATTCCTGGAATGTCTAGCATTGGGAAGAAGAATGCTGCTGAAGAAGAGTATCTCACAGTAGGCGACCAACCTGGAATAGAGAAGAACGGACGGGAACATCCAGTTTGGCTTGAACTATCGTCTTCGGTATTCTGTTTACCATTGAAGCTTTCCTTCGAGGAAGACTTCTCCTTCACTCTCTTTGATAGAGATCGAAGGTGGTCGATCTCCAATCCTTATTTTCATCCAATCAACTTACCTGTCAGATATATACATAGCTAAGACTCCGTCGTCCCCGACAGAAATTCAAATTTCGCGCCACTCGCTACAGGTAGGTCAGGTGATCTAACCGGCCGGCCTGCCTGGGGCGGCAGGACTAGGAACCATTCCCGTTTTCCATCATATTTTCTCTGTCGCCGGTGGTATCAACATTGTTGTTATTACCTCCTGACTTAGATTCTTATTTCAACCTTTGATCATCGTTTCTCGGCTTTTTGGTGACGTATCTGGATCGTGGTTTTTGGCATTCGCTACTGTGGACTGAATTTGTACTTGCTTTTTTATTTTTCTCAGTATGTCTGACTCAAATGTGAGTGTGAGAATGTGTGTGAATGTAGGCTGCAGGGTGAGGATACCGAAGGCTTCGGTTGATCCTCACACTGTATGTCGTAAATGTAGGGGGTTTCAGTGTTCTTCTACTAATACCTGTCATGAATGTGAGGGATTAAATGCAGAAGAATGGAAGACTTTAACTTATTTGAAGAAGTTAGAGAGGGATAGGGTTAGACGTTTGAAAGGTGTGAGTACAAGGCCTATTGAGCCTTTGATTGACCCTATATCTAATCCTGATGAGTTGGATTCTCCCTATATGTCGACTTCACAAGCTTTACTTTCAGAATCGGCCTCTGAAATCGCCGATCTGAAGGCTACTATTCATAAGATGAAGTCCAAAATGGTGGACTTACAAGGTAAGGGTAGTGAAAGTGAAATGTACAGTGAAGTGAGTTCTCCCAGTGTTGTGGAGGGGGCGTTTGATCGTCCCTGCGACGCTCCCAGGCCTAGACCTCTTCCAAGCTCCCATGCCCAGAGAGAAGAAAGTCGAAAGCCTTAAGGAGGTCGTGGGAATCCCCAACGGTCAGACGTCCCTTCAGCAGGCTCTGTTTCGATTCAGGCTGCTGAGGGCCGCTATAGAAAAAGCGTCCTGCGAGAGTGTTTCTCCTCTCCCTCTCCCTCACCTAAACGAGGGTGGAAGGATTCGGACCTTTCTAGGCCACTGAAACGGCATTTGAGAGAACCTGAATTGGACTCAAGCCCAGAGCGCTTCTCAGATGAAGCTCCCTCTTCTATAAAAAAGGCGAAGTTGGCGTCAACGTCACCCGACATGGACGTAGCGGAACGCTTGCCTTCTACTTCTCCCCCGATTGAAGATGATGTGGGAGAAGCTTCAAGAAAAATTCTCCTGGCTGTACAAGAACAGCTAGCCTCTTTAGTGGGAGTGTTAGCGAGAGATCCTCCTCGTAAGAAGGACGTTTCGCTTCCAATCAAAAAGTCTCGTCCTCTCTCTCCTGCAAAACGAGAGGCGTCTTACAGACGTGAAGCTTCGTCTTCTAAACATACTGCAGAAGTTTCGGTTTCTAGATCGAGATCGAGGGAACCTTATGGCAGAGACGTGACGCCAGATAGACGTGAGGCGTCTTACAGGCGCGAGGCATCATACAGAACGTCATATAAGCGCGAGGCGCCAACCAAGGTTTTGGCGCCAGTCAGGACGCCAGTTGAGAGCGAGACGTCTTCCAGGCGCGAGGCGTCATCCAGACGTCAGCAGTCAGACAAACGCGAGGCGTCAGCCTGGACGCTTGGCGGACGAGAAGCGTCATCCAAGCGTGAGGCGTCATCCTTTTATGGAGAGAAGCCTAGGCTTTTGGCGCCTACCAAGAAGGAAGCTTCTCTTAAAGCTCAGACTTTGAAGAGGAAGGAATATCATTCCCTCAGTCCCTCTCCTATCAGGAGTTTGTCTCCCCCAGAGGAAAGACGTCCTGATTTATCTACAGAGACTCCTCTAGACCCCGAGTTGGAGGAAAACTCGGAAGACGAGTATCAGGGAAGAGAAGGACTTTCTAACTATAAAGTTTTAACAGCCCTGCTTCTGGAAGAGTATGGAGACGATTTGACCCCTGCCGCTCCTCCTCCTCCGCGCTCTCTGTTCTCGAGCGCAAAAGCGAAGAAGTCTTTGTCTTTTCTTCGAATGAAGCCGTCATTTCGATGAAGAGGGCTCTTCATTCTTTAAATTCTTGGATGGAGTCAAAGAAGGAGTTGGTCAGAACGGTCTTCTGCATGCCCCCAGCGAGACTCGCTGGTAAACGGGGCATTTGGTATCAGAACAGGAGAGAATATGGGCATTTCTCTTCCGTCTTCGGCAGAAGCGGACTTTTCAACCTTAGTCGATGCATCTTGAAGGCAAGGTTTGAACTCTGCCCGTGTGACTTGGGGCATTTCAGAGCTGGATCATCTCCTCAAGGAACTCTTCCATGTATTAGAAGTTTTCAACTTCTTAGATTGGTCCCTTGGGGTGATGTCCAAGAAGGCCCATGATTCGGAAGGGACTCGACCAGAAGTCCTTCTATGTATTCTGTTTTGTATTGACAAAGCGGTACAGGATGGTTCGTTTGAGATCTCCTTTTTATTTGGAGCAGGTCTTCTTAAGAAGAGGACAGTCTTTAGTGCCTTTTTGACGAAAGCTGTCTCCCACTCTCAAAGGGCAGCACTACTGTACTCTCCATTATCGGACTTTTTGTTTCCTTCTCAGTTAGTGAAGGACATTTCTCGTTCATTAACTGAGAAGGCGACTCAAGACCTTCTTACCCAGTCAGCTAGGAAGAAGAAACCTGCTACTGCGGCGGAAAAGAAAGGACCGAGTACATCGGTTCAGCCCTTTCGAGGTGGCCCGACCTCCAGAGCTCCCTCAAGAAGGAAGGCTCCTGAGAAGAGAGGTAGGTCTGCCTTTCGTCCCTTTAAAAAGGGAAAGTGATGCTTCTCTCCTCCAAGCACCAGTAGGTGCCAGGCTCCTGGGATTTGTGGAGTCCTGGGCACGTATCAACACAGACGCTTCATCAGTGTCTGTAATAAGGAAAGGATATCTTATCCCTTTCCTGGACAGTCCTCCCCTGACTTCAACACCGTGGGAACTGTCAGCCAAGTACAAGGATCCTGTGCTGAGGGATACTCTTTGATTGATGGTGGATCAGATGTGGGACAAAAGAGCGATAGAACTAGTACTGGATCAAAACTCCCCGGGGTTTTACAATCGCCTTTTTCTGGTTGCGAAGGCCTTGGGAGGCTGGAGACCAGTACTAGACGTCAGCTCTCTGAACAAATTTGTTCAGAAGGAGAAGTTCTCGATGGAGACTTCTGCCTCAGTCCTTGCGGCCATGCGACAAGGAGATTGGATGGTGTCTCTGGATCTCCAGGACGCCTATTTTCACGTCCTGATCCACCCTTCATCGAAGAAGTACCTCCGTTTCATGACGGGGGGAAGGATCTTTCAGTTCAGAGCCTTGTGTTTCGGCCTTTCCACAGCTCCTCAGGTCTTCACAAGCCTGATGAAGAATGTGGCGAGGGTTCTTCACCTCAAAGGTGTAAATATCTCTCTGTATCTGGACGACTGGCTAATCAGGGCCAGATCAGAGAGACAGTGCTTGGGGATTCAGATGGATTCTCGGGGTTTTCAAGTATTTCCTTCGCAAGAGAGAATCGCAAAAGGTTTGCAGAAAGTCTCTCTCTTCTTAGGGAAGGAACAGACGTCGGCGAGGGAATGGCTGAGCCTTCTAGGGACCCTTTCCTCGCTCGAACAGTTCTTCCCACTAGGAAGACTTCATTTACGTCCGCTTCAATTCTTCCTCAAGAGGTCTTTGAGTTGGAAGACCGGACATCTTTCAGACGCCTTTCCCATTCCAGTGGAGATGAGACCGCACTTGGAATGGTGGTTGCCCCCTCTGAAGGAGAACAAAGGAATCTCCCTGAAAATCTAGAACCCAGACCTAGTGTTGTACTCCGACGCGTCGGAGAAAGGTTGGGGAGCAACATTAGGCTCGAAGGAAGTGTCAGGCACCTGGGAAGCAGCACAGGTGTCTTGGCACATAAACTGCAAAGAGCTCTTCGCCGTACGCCTGGCTCTGAAGAGTCTAGAACCTCTTGTTTCGAACAAAATAGTTCAAGTAAATGTGGACAACACCACAGCACTTGCCTACATTTGGAAACAAGGGGGGACTCACTCCTTGTTCCTTTACGAACTTGCAAAAGATCTTCTACTTTGGACGTCTCAGAGGAACATCTCCCTGCTTACAAGGTTCGTTCAGGGAGAAAGGAATGTGAGGGCGGACAGGCTCAGCAGGAGGAACCAGGTCCTTCACACAGAGTGGACCTTACACAAAGATGTGTGTCAAGATCTCTGGTCTCTTTGGGGGACTCCTCATGTGGATCTCTTCGCCACGTTCATCTCCAAAAGGCTGGCAGTCTTTTGCTCAGTCGTGGAAGACCCCAGAGCTCTGATAGTAGACGCCTTCCTGCTAGACTGGTCTCACGTAGACGTCTACGCTTTTCCTCCGTTCAAAATCCTGGGACTAGTGCTGAAAAAGTTTGTGGCTTCAAAGGGGACGAGGATGACATTGATAGCCCCCTTTTGGCCGGCACAAGACTGGTTCACGGAGGTGGTGGAGTGGATGGTAGATTTTCCCAGATCCCTCCCAAGAAGGATGGATCTTCTCAAACAGCCACACTTCCAGAGGTATCATCAAAACCTCCCCGCTCTCGCTCTGACTGCCTTTTGACTATCGAAAGACTTGTCAGAGCGAGAGGGTTTTCTCGTAAAGTTGCAAGCGCGATCGCGAGAGCCCGCAGAACCTCCACTAGACAAATATATCAGTCCAAGTGGGAGGTGTTTAGAAGGTGGTGCAGAACTAAGAAGTTGTCCTCCTCCACTACCTCTGTAGCGGAAATTGCGGATTTCCTTCTATTCCTGAGAGAAGAATCTCATCTAGCTGTATCCACAATAAAGGGATACAGAAGTATGCTTTCGGCAGTCTTCAGGAATAGAGGATTAGATCTGGCAGATAACAAGGATCTCCACGATCTCATAAGGTCCTTTGAGACTACGAAGTCTAAGGAACTGGTCCCTCGTAACTGGAACCTAGACGTGGTACTCAAGTTCCTGTCATCCGAAAGGTTCGAACCTCCTCATCTGGCGTCGTTTCGAGACATCACTAGGAAATGCCTATTCCTATTATCTTTAGCTACGGCAAAGAGAATTAGTGAATTACATGCTCTGGAGGATAAAGTAGGATTCAAGGGAGACTCGGCTATTTGCTCGTTTAAAACCCTGTTTTTAGCTAAAAACGAGAATCCCACGAATCCCTGGCCTAAGTCCTTCGAGGTTAAAGGCTTATCGAGTCTCGTAGGCAGAGAAGCAGAGAGGTCTCTATGTCCTGTAAGAGCTCTAAAATTCTACCTTCAGAGAAAACACCAGATGGGAGGCTCTAGACAAGGTCTTTGGTGCACGGTAAAAGACCCCACCCCCCCCCCACAAGACTGATGTCCAAGAATGCTCTTGCATTCTTTGTGAGAAACGTCATTACAGACGCGCATAAGTTCTGTCCTGACGAAGAGTTCCGACTTTTGAGAGTGAAAGCTCATGAAGTGAGAGCAGTAGCGACGTCTCTCTCGTTTCAAAAGAATATGTCACTTAGAAACATTATAGATACGACATTTTGGAGATGCAACTCAGTATTTGCATCTCATTACTTGAGAGACGTTCGTGTGACCTATGAGAAATGTTTTTCTCTGGGTCCTTTCGTATCGGCGGATACGATCCTGGGTATGGGAGCCAACACCAATCCTTAAGTATATACTTACCTTCTTTTTAGATATGTTCTAGAGTCTCTTCTAACAAAAAGGACTTGGTGCCGCACGGGCGGCCGTCTCTGTTGTTCAGTAAGAAACTCTTGTGATATCTGATTAGATGAGTATAAATTTTATGTTGAAATTTATGTATGTGTGCGTATTGTGCTTTTTAGTTATGGTTGTTGTGAAGAGTTCGGGGAATAACTCGGAACAATCTTTATTTCTAACATGTGGTTAGGATCAGGTGGTCGGGAGTGGTTGTATGCTCCTTCATAAGGTGTATTGTCATATAAGTGGATTAGCACTCATTGACAAAGTCCTTTCAGGCTCTGCCGAGTAAGCGGATAAGACCCCATCGGCAGACCCACAAGAACTCTTGGCCATAGATCATATATCTCGCTAAAGTTTCTTGAGGTGATGCAGACTACTGGGCAAACACCCACGAAGGCTACCACCTATCAGGTAGGAACCAAGGTTTTATTTATACCTACAACATATGTTGTTTACCTGTCTATTCCATAAGTAGCTGTCTCTTACCCTCCACCAAAGGGTGCCAATCAGCTATGTATATATCTGACAGGTAAGTTGATTGTATGAAAATGATATTGTTATGATACAATAAAGTTTCATACATACTTACCTGGCAGATATATACATAGCTAAGACTCCGTCGTCCCCGACAGAAATTCAAATTTCGCGCCACTCGCTACAGGTAGGTCAGGTGATCTACCGGCCTGCCCGGGGTGGCAGGACTAGGAACCATTCCCGTTTTCTATCATATTTTCTCTCTTCCACCTGTCTCCTGCGGGGAGGCTGGGTGGGCCATTAATCGTATATATCTGCCAGGTAAGTATGTATGAAACTTTATTGTATCATAACAATATCATTTTGTTTTCTTGAAGGAAAAGAATTTAGGATGGAGATCGTTGTTCAGAATCCTACAAATATACTACGTATATTAACCTCGCAACATGATTCTGCTAAGCAGTTGCATTGTCCGAGGGGTAGGTGCATATCCTAGTTACTCTACGGATTGCGACTTAGACGAGGAGTATTCTAATTGAACTGCAACTCGGGGTTGCCTGCAACCTCCCAGTTTCAATTTTATATACTTATGGGTTTGTCACGACAACACCATTTCAACTTTTATATTTACCGAAATTCGTTTCGCCTCTCGAGCATATCTTTTATGCTCGGTGGTTCTAGCCGAACGCATTCCTTCGTGGAATAATGGATTACCTGGCAACTCAGGATGATGAGTCAGCGAGAGCTCAGGCTCAGCTACTGCGTATTGAACTGCCTGATAGCAGCTCAGTATCAGCTGGGCCTCCGAGATGCACGGTCAGTTATGTCTCTCTCTCCCCTGCTTTGATTGACTACCGAACCGTATCTCTGCCCAACAATCATGGACTTAGGTCTCTGATTAACGGGGATTCTCGCAATAATGAAGGACCATCTACTGCTGTGACGCTCTATTCCATCGCCTTCGACATTGCGAGAATTTTCAACAGAGATATCTCTTGGACTCTTTCATCTTTCTGTTTACCGCACGGTAACAGAAGTCTGTACTAGTCTCCGCTGCATAGCACTGCGATAATGCGAATGATTTTGCAGACATCTGAGTTTGTCTTCAAAATATCTCGTATTCGTAGGTGTACAATTTTTCATTGTTCACCCTGAATTAACAGATGTGTCAGAAGACATCGCCTACTCTCCGACCTGACAGCTCTACTTCCAAATGTTCAGCCCATGAGAAGCAGTCCTTCAGGCGGCTCTCCCCTGTGTTTTCGTTACTGAAGAATGCTCCGCTTTCATTGCAACTACGACTTCTCACCGGACAGCAATGAAATAGCGGTTAGCGTTTTCAGTCATTTGTAAGCACAGGTTATGAATCTTGAGAATCCTTCTCTCGATTCGTCTGTGAAGACGTAGGTTGCATTCAATGTCTACCTTCATCTTCAACGGCACATAGTGTTGTTTCTCCTTGGCTGAGATTCAACAACTATGAGAATGTCTTGCCTTCAGGGACCTCGGTCTCTAGAAGGCAACTGACTTAAGCCTGTTGGGCACATGCCTTAAGAGAATCATCACCTCGCCGTCCGGCATTGGTGACAAACAAATACATTATTTGTTTGGTCTCTCGGCATAACCCTTTTAAAGGCGAAGGTCACGTAACTTACTCGGATGCTTGGACAACTTGCCTCACTTCCGATACCGAACCAGTCAGTCGGCAGCTGTCAGAGCGCCCGAGTCAGTTACGAACTACGCTGTGGACTTAGTTCGGTTGTTACAGAGCAATCATTACTTCATCTTAATAGCTTGTCACAGTACCCATACCATCGACACCCACCATGGAGTGTCTGTGTCCTATCCACTACCGAGAACTTCGCTGCATGGGGATAGGAGGATGCGAGACTCTTCGTGGCAAACGGACAGACCAGTATGGGTACTGGACATCACCGAAGTCGAGAAGAGGGATAGGTCATGCGACTATTCCCTTCTTTTCCTCTGAGGAAACTGCATGACTTCTCCTGCGAAGTCAAGCATCCAGGGGATGGGGATCCGTGACGCTCGATTTCGTACCGAACTTCGTAGTGAAGACTCAGAACCTTTCGGTCTCTGACGATTGGTTCGAGTCAATCACAATCCCCTCCCTAATGGACTTCACCGCCTTCGATGCGAAGGAGATGCTACTTTGTCCGCAAGAACTTCTCCGTGGCGCAGGTACTGAAGGCAGGGGTCTGGTCCAACCAGACCACATGCACCTCCTTCTACCTTCGGGATATTGCCCACAGGTCCTTGGATCTTTTTCCTTGGGACCCGTGGTGGCTGCTCAACACATTGTGTAGCGAACCCAGACCCTCGCAGGCTGAACAGCATCGAGTCCTGATGTGACCGTAAGAATGGATGAGTGAATGAGAGTGTGACTGGCTCCTCTTCCCATCTTTTTCTTCCCCTCTATCTGTGGGTAGAGGGACACGGTCGTCACCCTGCTGGATAAGGACGAGATGCAGGTGAGCTACTCAACAGAGCAACAAAGCCCCATCCTATCCCTTTCCCCATTTCACTAGGGAATAGGAAGGGCGTAATATCCACCCACCCCACTTCCTCCCAACAAGGGGGGAGGAAGTGGATGCCAGCTTGAGACAAACCCATACTTTTTGATGCCTCTTGCAAACAGGAACAAGTTCTTGCTTGCTGGTACGAAGAGATACGCTTGCCTCTCTCTTAGTACTCGGCCCAGAGGTCTGACCATTGATCCTGCGGTGCACACCCCGATCAATCGGACAGAGGCTTGGATCCCTCCCTCGCTCTTACGACCAGGGAGGCATTCCAGGGATGGACGAACACCAGTCTGTTCATCAAAAGACTCAGATTCCTCCCACCAAGAAGTGAGTCCTCCTTTTGTTAAAGGACCGATGGTTTGTATTACGTATCGGAACAAATGACAATTTGTCAAAAATTGCATTTTTCCTAACTATACAAACCTGAGGTCCTTTACATATAGTCCCTCCACATGCCACCCCTCACTCTGCGTATTTTGCATGGGCCAAAAGCAAAAGTGATTTGTTTACCCGGACAAGCAGTTAACTACTGTTCTCCCCTTGTTCGAAGCTTACGACCGTTCCAGCTGCCGCTAGCTACTTCCTATTGTTAAAGGACCTCAGGTTTGTATAGTTAGGAAAAATGCAATTTTCGACAAATTGTCATTTTGGAGAGTATATCACAAGAGATGGGATTCTGATATATATATATATATATATATATATATATATATATATATATATATATATATATATATATATATATATATATATATATATATATATATATATATATATATATATATATATATATATATATATATATATATATATATATATATATATATATATATATATATATATATATATATATATATATATATATATATATACATATCATCTATATATATATATATATATATATATATATATATATATACATATACATATACATATACATATATATATATATATATATATATATATATATATAAAGAGGGAGAGAGAGAGAATCTGATAATGCATAATATTCAACTATACATGTCCGTGATGGTACGCCATTAAACATGCCATGATACCAACCTATTCAATCCAATCTTCAGTTTATTATTGTCTTCTTCCCTCTTGTATTATGTTAAGAGTTGCAACACCAAAGTATTACGACTACCTTGTGGACAATGGTGAAGCATTCTAGACCTGATATCAAATATCAATAGTAGGCAGTAAGCAAGGTGTCAGCAGGAGCCCTTGTCAATGCCTGTATCTAACAGACGTGTACCTGACTGCTATCCGAGATTTTTATTTTCTGTCTTCTTTTTCGTAAGAATTACATATTAATTAAATAATAAACACAAGTGAAGCTAAAAATGAGTTTATTCAAACATAATAACCAATCAGTATTTTAGATTCCATTAAAGAACAGTATAATTCACTACAAATTATATATTATTTCATAACCATACAGAAACGGGGGCGTGGCAGGTGTAAACGTCATGGGGCCCCACGTCATGGTCGACACACGTCTTTCTGCGCCTAGTTGCCAGGTCTTAATTTCCGTTCTCACCATGCCATAAAATTGAGATGACATTTCTCGATATAAAGTAAGACAATAATGCGGAGTAGATGCTTGAATCCATTTTTCTTAATTAGGTCGGTGTCTCAAACTCTGGTGGTTTCGGTTTCACATTAATCAGAAGACTAGTTCATTAGTTATATAAAAAAAGGAGGGTGTCATGGGCCTTGAAATAGATAGTAGATAATGCTCCATTTCCTTTATTTTATACCATTATACATATAAGGTCTAGACTTCTGGGACATGGGAGTAGTTCATCTAGATTACTCATGCCTTAGGATAAACCTTATTATTCATATATGAAACAAACCTTTGGTCTTAATGTTAGGATAATTTTTTAGTACCAGCAGGAAAACTGGTAAAATTAATAAAAAACTGTGTACACAAGGAACTTTTGGCATCTGTGCTTGACCACGTTGTAGCTATGTGGGAGCTCCCACAATGCCTTCGGCATCTCGTAATCACATCAGTTCTTATCGCCTTTAAGAGAGGACATGCTTCATCCTGTCCTTTTAAAGCAGGTTTTGTTTGCCTGCTTTTCTTTTCTCTCTGTGTTTTCAGTATGTGTTTTTTCTGTTGGATTGTGCAAATATAGGGATATCTTGGATTATTTTACCTCCCTGGCAAAGGTTTTTTCAAGATCTTGCAAGAAACAGGAAATGCCCAGGTATTAGTGGGTTCCTTGTTTGAGATTCTTAACATTGGTCTCCACAGATCCACATCCAATGTGTAATAGGTGCAAAGAAAATGTCTGTACAATGACTAATCCTTGTTCTGTATGCCATTTTTGGTTGGTGGAACATTAGCATAGGTACTACTTGAAACCCTTTTTCAATTTTTCTAGATTTCACCAGCAATTTTGCATTTCATGGTGTATGCTTAGTCACAGGTGTTTGTTTTTAAAAATTAATCATTGGTGATGCCATGAAGATTCATATTGACATAAAAGGCCAGAGCAGATGTTTTTCCTTCTTGACAAGCATTTCTTGTCTTGTAAGGGTTTTCACCTCTGGATCAAGCGCTGAACTGTTTTTTCAAATCAGCAGCTCTTAGTGGGTACATCACACACTTACAGCTTCCTGTGCATTATTGTTACTGCTTCCTTATTAATTTACATTGTTTTCAATTCTTAAAATTATGAACCCCGGTCCTTGACTGTATTAGAACTCGACATAATTGGATTTTGACGGGAAATTTTGAGTCTATTTTGCATTAGAGCTCAAACCAACGAACCATATGATTTTTGTAAACAAAAGTGTTTCAGTTGGTCGCTGCTAGTTGGTGGTGTTGTATAAAGCCAGCTCACTCTGCTGCCATGCTTTTGAGCAAGTACACGCTTGTATAGGAATATTTCCATAGTTTTTATGGCTTTCTGTACTGTATTTTGATTCAATCACAATTGAACTTTGGGAGATTACTATTGAAAAGTACAAAAGAGGCATTTGTGTGACTGATTTAGCATCTTATTTTTAATATGTTATTAACTGTAATACAGTAGTACCTCGAGATACGAAATTAATCCGCCGTATTCCAAGCCCTCCAAAAACACCCCAGTAAATTATATTTCCAGGCCTAAAACACATGTTCTAGGGTTATGACGCCAATCCGACGGAAGAAATATGACTCCAAAAAGGCAAAATACTGTACATACTTGAGAAATATTCAACTGCATGTAATGTTCAACCCCATTTTTACTGCATATATTAGGACTTAAGCATATGTTCCTTAGCAATAAGCCTAGCCTATGTTAGCGGTTGCTACTGTAGCTTAGTCTATGATTCTGACATCTAAACCTAAGAGCTAAAAGCTTAGAATATGCCAATAAAATGTATAAATAATCAGTATGTACTCATTTCAAATAATTATTAATTAATCATTAACTATAATACACAAACAAACAAACAAAAAAAACCTTCCAATCGATTGTTTAGATTCAGCTCTTACCCGTCTTACGAGTACCGAACGAACGCCAAGCAATCATTTTTCCTAGCACACAGTAAGCCATAAATTTTCATTTGTATCTCTCTTCAACTAATGAAATTACCAAACAGTATAATAAACATTCATTTCTATTCTTTATTCTTTCTTTACCTAATAGAGATACCGAGTTACTGACAGCTATAATGAAACATACGTATACGTAACGTAATAATAAAACAGAAGAAGAATTCTAAAAAATACGTATTTGTTGGCAGTCTGATTTATTTTATATTTTATGATATCTAATTCACAATTTTTTTTTATTAAATGTATTGCATGTACTCATTTCAAATAATTATTAAGTAACCATTAACTATAATAAACAAACAAAAAAAAGCTTCCAAACTTCTGTTTACATCCAGCACTTACGAGTATCGAACGATCGCCAGGCAATCACTTTACACAGTAAGCCATAAATTTTCATTATCTCTCTTTAACTACTGAAACTACCAAACAGTATAATAACCATTCATTTCTATTCTTTATTCTATCTTTACCTAATGTTTTTTTTTTTATTAAATGTATTGCATGAATACTAAGTTTTTCAATTTACAGCAACCTTTTACCAATAGAATACTTAAAGCACAAGGGGTAGATGCTGACCAATAGGAGAGCAGGACCTAATGGGGTGACTAGCATCAGGAACCAATGGGAGAGCGGGAGGATGGTGGCGAGTTTACTCAGTTGGCGGCGCGGGAGTTTTAAAATTGTTCTCGGTGGTCCGGGCGAATCTTGGGACTTTACAGCAACAACCTTTCGTATCTTGAAAACTTTTCGTATGTAGAGCTGTAAAATTTTTCGTATTTGCTTTCGTATCTCAACTTTTTCGTAAGTTGAGCCTTTCGTATGTCGAGGTACCACTGTAGTTACTCTTGTTTTTCAATGTTTTATTATTAGCAACAAATTTTTGGGATTCCATATTTTCTGTGACTATCCTTTTCATTGAACTGTACTTACAAAGTAATAAATAAGTATTGTTTTTTTGTTCAGTCAAAGTATATAACATAACAACAAATAAAGTAATATGCATGTTATCGTTAACATAATAAATTAATCAATCAATAAAACTGAAGAAATATTCTTGAATTTCAGTGCAAACTCTGTTAACCAAAGTCAGTACTTTGAATAACAAAGCCTACCCAATTTTTTTTCTTAATATAACGTAAATAACATTTTCTAGTAGTATTTCATCTTGTATATACCTATATATGCACTGACATTTATAGAAGAAAAGGTCCAGTTTTGGGAAAAATGACCCCCCATAAAAAACTCTAGGTCTGGGCCTGCCATCACAGTGCATACTATACCTAGCCTAGCCTATGGCATTCGGTCAACCATCAGTAATATGGCCGCATTGGACGTAAGCCAGCTTTTTTTTTTATACAGTATACATTTAAGAATTTTAAAGGATGTCTAATATGATGTTATTCAACTCGGAACTTATTTAATGGTAATTTAAGTGTAATGTTTTCTATAGAAGGGCAAGGTTAGGGTAATAAGTGGTGATCAAGAACGGATTAATCCATTTTTAGTTATTTCTTATGGAAAAATAATGGTTCATATTCAACTGAATCACATCTCGACGCTTTTTCTGAGCAGATTAGCGTCGAGGTCCGAGGTTCTACAGTATACCCTTTATTGCAAAAAGGAAAATGGAACGACCACTTCAATACTTTGGAAGAAAATGACCATGCTTAAGTATACAGGGGTAACTTCATTAGTTATACTTCTGTAAGATATTTATTTAATTTGTATTATATTGTATACATATATATTTTATTGTGATTACATTAATATTAGTATTTCAAAATTAGTAAATCATTGTTATAAGCATTATAGGGGTGTATATACTTAATAGTAACAGTTGTAGGAGGGTAATGTCAGATGACTTTGGGTGTTTTGGGATGATGGTTTGGGATGTACAGGCAGTCCCCGGGTTATGATGGGGGTTCTGTTCTTTAAACGTACCGTAAGCCGGAAAATCGTCAAAAATCCTAAGAAAACCTTACATTAAAGCTTTGGGTGTATTGAAAACTATAAACTGCGTTCTTATTGCATTTTTCATCAAAAACACCTTCAAATATTGATTATTTTGCATTTTTGGTGTCATATTTCATCTGCCAATATCAGCGGTGTAGGCACCGTAACCCTGGAACGTGTCATAACCCTGGAAAAAATTTCTGATGAATATAATTGAAAAGCGCCTCAACCCCGGAACGTCGTAAGCCGAACCCTTCGTAACCCGGGGACTGCCTGTATTTTTGTTTAGACATTAAATTCTTTTAGTATGATAATTTAAGGTATATATTATTGTTTGAAGTGTTAAATTAGGCAGTGAACTGTTAAAATAGGCAGTTAAAAGTGTTTTACTTTAAGGCTACAGGGTATAATTATACTTTAAAACAAAAACATGCATTCACATAAATATACAATGATATATTGGAGTTTCTTTTATAATAGTGTAGGCACGGATGCTATTATCCATTAACTTGGTGAGTTACTGTAATTTGATCCTGTGCAGTTACTATTTAAGCTTTTTACCCTTTATGGAAGGAAATAAATAGTTCCTACTTGCTCACATGTGTCGTTTACAGAGAGAGCTAGTAAAAGATCTATTTTATCTAACCAGATCTTCCATCATGAGGATGGTTTATGGAAAACATTGATTTGTACTAAAAAGAGAATTGAATGGTTACTCTTCGGTGGTCTCAGATCCATTTGGTGTGGTGGAGGATGCCCTCTAGCATCCTTGGGACAATCTAGAAGTGTACGCCTTCCCTAGGTTCTGCCTGATCTGTCATATCCTGAACAGTGTAATGGGTTGCCGAAATCTCAGAATGACCCTGGTAGCTCCTTTGTGGTCCCAAGCAGAGTGGTTCCCGGACCTTGTCTCTTGTGTCAGAGGTACTGGGAGAGATTCCTCCTTGGCAAAACCTTTTATGCTAACCTGATGTAGAGGGGTACCGCCTGTCGATAGGGTCCCTATCTCTTCACGGCTGGAGACTGTCCAGTATCTCTTGCAAGCGAGAGGTTTTTCTCGCAGAGCAGCAACTCTGATGTCTGGTTACCTCAGGAGATCTTCATCAGCCGTGTACCAGGGCCATCTACTGTGATTGATGTTGTCGACAGGGTTTCTCTCCTTCGAAACTTCTGTTCACTGGATGATGGACTTTCTGATCTTTATCAGAACAGAGAAACTTTTTTTTTTGTGTCTGCTATCAAAGGCTACAGGGCTGCATGGGGATTAGCTCTATATCTGAAAGATGTGGACATCACTTTATCCTGGGAACTCTCTTGTTCAGTAGCTTTGAGCAGTCTTGTTCACCTAGAGAACTCAAACCTCTTAAGTAAGACCTTACTTTGGTTCTGAGTAGTCTCACTCGATCTCCATTCAAACCACTACGTTGTGATCATCAGATAGGGAACTGACTTAGAAAACAGTTTTCCTTCTGGCTTTGGCTTCCTTGAAGAGAGTTGGATAGCTCTATGGCCTAGATTATGACAAAACATACCAGGGGTTAGGGGTCCGTAGCCTTCGAATTTGTCCTGGAATTCATGGCTACGACTCTACATCCCTCGGTTTACGATGACTGAATTGCCTTGTTTTCCATTCCTTCCTTAAAGGAATTTGTTGACATCGTTCCTCAAGAGTTACTGTTTTGTCCTGTCAGAGCACTGCATTGCTATCTAAAAAGGGACTCATCACCTAAGACCTAGGTGTCATAGACTTTTGTTTTAGTACAGGCCCAACCAAGGAGGAAGTGTCTTAAGAATACTATTTTATTTTGGCTACGTGAGGTGATTAAGCTAGCCTATTTCTCATCTTCAATTTCTGTTACCAATACATACTGTGCATGCATGAGCACATGACATCAGAGGAATAAGTTCTCTTGTTTTTAAGAAGAACTTATTGATTCATAGGATATTGAATGCTGGTTCTTGGCCTCAGCAAACCACTTTCACTTCCTATTACCTAAAGGACATTGCCCACAGGTCCTTGGACACTTTTACCTTGGGTTTGGTGGTGGCTGCCCAACAAGTTGTGTAGCTCAACCAGTTCCCCAGGCAGGACAGTTCATATCATGCTTACGATGATTATGTGGAAGAGAGAATGACTTGACATGACTGTTTTTTTTTTTTTTTTTTTTTTTTTTCCTCTTCATTTCTACGGATGGAGTAAAGATTAGACACATCATATGCTGGAACTGGCTTGATGCAGGCGAGTACGGCAGCCTTACTGTTACAGCATTTTCCTTTTATGTTCCTTACAAATCTGCTTCTTAGTAGAATATACTCCTCTCTCCAGCAAGGGGAGTGAGGAGTGGTGATAAATCCCTTTGCTTGTGACCAACATGGTTTGTTGCTTGAACAGATATAGTCCTCTTTGTCTTCCGTGTATGCAATGAATCTGGACATTTTCATTATATTCATTCCCAGCAGAATAAGTTTTAGATGCATATTATCTAATCTCTCAGACATAGACCCTCTTCTTCAGAATTCCCATTTCTTGGATGAATGGGCAGGTATGCCGTATTAACACCGAAGGTTTGTTCCCCATGTGAACAAATGACAAATTTGGAATCAGTTTTTGTTTCATAGCTAACAAATCTGAGGTCTTTATGTTGGCTGCCCACCTCTAGCGTTCAAGAGTGGTTGCGACCACTCTCACTTCATCTACTCTTTAGATGCCACAGATTCCTTGCATATTCAATTTTTTATTGTTTTTAACAGATTTCCAGCTGGCACCAAAGGATTTATCCAGTTGATAAGACCTTAGGTTTGTTAGCTATGAAAAATACAAATTGATTAAAAATTTGTCACCTGTTTTGTAATTATATGACACTATTTTTAATTTTATTTTTGTAACTAATTTTGCTATTTAATAATTATATGCCATAAGTTTGTGTGATTAATTAGGATTACCAGGCTATATAATTATTTGCTTGTGTGACACCATGAATAATTTACAAGCAGGTGACTTATATAGTTAATGTATGTCATTTTGTCCCCCTTACTATTGATGTAATTTTAGCTGATATTTGTTTCCTTTCCCTTTTCATTTTAATACCCTCATGCAGTCAGAGCCAGTTGCATTTAAAAAAGAAAGTAGTTCATGCAAAGTTCGTTGTTTACCCATTTCTTCAGTTTTTTATTTATTATCTGAAAGGGTTCAGACTGACTGCCAGAGATATTCCAGAGTATGTGGTAGAATGAAATAACTTGTATTTCTTCATCTTTTTGGCAGCTGCTAAAATGAATCTATAAAGTAATTTCCAAATGAGGACTATCCATCATTTGAATTGTTTCATGGAATTATACAGGTTGAACCAAATAACCATGATGAGCACTGTGTTTCATGTATTCCAGTAAAGGAAGTACAAATGACCTAAAACAAGTTGCTTTGGTTTTATCAGTATTATAAATATATGAGGACTTAAAAACAATACTTAAGTTTCGTATGGCATTTGCTAAAACTGAGATATTTCTCAAAAGTTAGATGAGAGTTAAAGGTTATGCCTAGAATAGTTAAAGCTTCAAACTCTTTCAGCAAAGATACATCCACCTAAAGGGGAGGATGGGGGTGAGAAATCTGTATGAGGTCTGCTAATCAGTAGTGTTTTTGTTTTACTGGAGTGCAGCTTCACCCCATGGCCTGGACTAAATCATTCCCTGATCCGGTCCATGTCCCAGTTGAGGCTGAGGGCAGCTTCATTTCTCCAAAGTGGAGACTACTGCACCCGCAAATGTTGCATCATTGGCATACTGAACAATCTCGTTTTCCAAGCCAATAACCATGTCACTTGTGTACACTAAAAAATAACAGTGGACCTTGAACACTGCCCTGTGGAACTCAGACAATAGATCTTGGTTCACCAGATTCCATCCACAGGAACTCGCTGTTGCCTACCTGTAAGGAAATCTTAAGTAATCCTAAAACATATCCATCCACTCCAAGGTTCTGAAGTTTATAAATAAGTGCCTTGTGATTTACTAAATCAAAAGCAGCACTAAAATCTATCTGAATTACTCAGCACTCAAAACTCATATCAGGGTTCCCTTGACATCTACCAAGTTGTAATTTCACAAGTTTTGTGACCAGAAGTACCTTATCATCCCTAAAGGTTTTGATGCTGCTGGGAAAGCACTTAAATCTAGGACACTGATATGGGCTTGCTACAGTTCCTAAGGACTTCAAAATGATCCATGTATCAGTACACTGTGGACTCAAAGATGTTTCATAAGACTGAAGAGGTATTAGGATGAATGGCTGGTCATGACCATGTCAGTATCCATACTAAATAATTCCAAGAGTCAACAGTTGGTCCTCAGTTCAGTGCAAGGCTTCCACTTGGGATTTGTCTCTGGTTTGAGAAGCCTCAACAAGCTGCTATGTGACCCCTTTCGAGATGTTACTCTGTTGGATTGTCATTTGCGGCTGACTTTGCAAAAGGTAGACAGGACCATCCCACAGCACCTTTTTGTCCTTTCTGTTGGTTCCTACTTCATTAATGAGAAAGATAAACTTCTTTGTCCAAATGAGAATTTTTTCTTTGCTTGAGGACGACAGATTCTTGAGTTCTAGAGTTTTTTCACAGGTTGTTTCAGTAACCAAATTTCTATACCATCATCTTCATCTGCTGGCTCATACAAGCTATGAATGGTAAATCGGAGCTCTTTCATAAAAAGCTTTTCAAGGTAATTGATGCTAGAGTTATTTTAAGTGCAGTGCCTGTCAACTTTGATAATTTTTATCATATGGATGGTCGTCTTAAATGGTTGAACTAGTATTTAGTACAGGCAACAGATTCAGGTTTACCTTCACAGGAGGATATTGGGGAATGTGCTATTCACAATTGTCTATATTCATTAATGAGATTCTTGGAGACAATTCCAAGGTACTTGTATAAATTTCAAGGTTACTAGTATCTTCTAATACAAAGCAGCCTCCTTTGTATCTAAGTCAATCTTGGAGATCTCTCATTGGAAGCTACGTCAGTCAGTATTTTGGGATGACCTTCAGCTTGAAACCCCTTCATATATTGCAACATAGGTTTGAGCTGAAACTTGATAAATTTTTTTTGTTAAACTTAACTAGTATAGCAAATGCTCGTCTCAATCTCACCTGCCTCATATACTTGATTAAAAATGTTCTTGACACTACTGTCTGTCTAACATTGTGTAGACCATGACCATGGGTTATGATAGTTGGCTTTTGTGAAAAACCATTTTAAATATATAATAAAAGTAATGCATGCATATGAAGAAAACAGAAACATAAAAATGGCATCTATTATGATAAATTAAGATTAAAGAACTAATTTAAAATAAAATGTACAGAGGTTTCTACAAAAATTTTAAAAATTGTGTAATTTACTACATAAAATACCTCAAAGGATTACTGATTGTCAATTAAATACAACAAATTTTATTTGATTCTATATTTACAAAAAGAAAATAACAATCCAACAGCTCTGGTGCATCCATAGAGGATACATCCATTCATTTCTATGGAATATTAAGTAATATGGCATCAGTGGAAATTGATAACGAAATTGTTGGTCTCTGGTTTTATTTATGGGAAAATAAAAGAAATTATGGTTTATAATAATCAAGAAATAACATTTTTTTTTCTTCTTTCAGCACAGCCAAGATAACTTCAGTTCAGCTGCCAAAGTCATAAGTCACAGAGGCAATAGGATCAAAATCCACTGCTTAGATAGAAGGCTGAAGATATGCAAAAGATAGTGCATTTTGGTCAGCAATAAATTTACGATACAACAAGAGGTAAAAACCTGGGGACAGGCATTCAGCAAAAATAGGTGAACTTTATAGATAAACTTTAGTTCCATTGTATACAAGCTATAACAAACAACAACTCAAACTCACTGCTGTGTCTTACACGAACAACCATTTCGTACAATTCGTTGTTTAACAATCAAGCTTATTCCTTTCTATATTCATGGGAGACTACCAGCTGCAGCACTGCCATTTAATGATAACAATAACAGATGAAGTGACATGCATAGGCCAACTATTGCTGTGCTCTAAGCAACTTAACGTTATGCAGCAATGGGTCTCCATTGACATTCAACAGTAGCAACAAAGGAGGCATTCCTTGGTGATGTGGAGAGCAGCAGTTATGTAAAACTGCGTGTCAACAAAATATAGGATGCAGAGTGACCAGGCTTGTGAGCATTAATAAATCTGTATATATAGTATAACTATATTTACAATACAAGTGTGACATTAGGATTTAGGGTAGGAATATATATATATATATATCTTTATATATTCAATGTCTCTCAACAAATGTCATATTTTGATATTAACAACATGTATTAAGGAAGGTTTGCTGTTCAAGCCTGCACACTCCTGTGAGGCACCTGGCCCACCTACACCTACGCTCGCCGCAGCAGCCAAAAACGCTACCTACCATCAACACTACCCAAATGACATCTAAATGCTCAAGGGTAGAACATCACCTACATTAACCACTAAAACATCACAAGTCTAAAAATAAATAACAACTATCTATAGGGTTTACTATGCCTATCACAATGACAATGCATGAGATTGAAGCGATTTGGGTGATGTGACCTAACAAACTCACAACCACACACCTGATGGGGGGACTAGCCAAGGAGCAGCAGCCTATTGCACTCACAGTGTGTCTGTGTAAATGTATGTTTTGTGTGTGTAGCTGATTTAAAGGCAGTATCCCCTACAGGTATGCAGACTCCAAGTGCAGTGCAACCCATGTGAGGCCATATGTTCTTCAACCTCAGTAACCATAGCACCAAAAGCACGGCATGTTGCGTGACTCAAGGACACTATCCTACAGCAATTTCGCACTGACTCTCTACTTTGTTTTACGTCCAACGTGCACACATTTGCACCAACTTTTCTTGAATAGAGTACATGAATTGATAACAGGTGAGCATGTGACCCAGTTGGTCGCAGTTCACAGCAGTTTAAGCGTTGTACCCTCAGTGTCTGGGCAGTCCCCTGCCCAGCAGTTTTCCCTGTAAGGCACGAGCGGGCGAAGGCTAAGGAGATACCCCTTTGCCTGCCTTCTACCCCACAGGGTTAACAAAATAGAGTAATACCCATATATGTTTTGAGGGTTACTCACATAACAGCACAGCACACTGTCCTGCAGGGCACTGGACCATCACCAGCACTTAAATTTCTTAAAGGATGTGACTGAAGAGGGTGCTGTCCTGATACCTGATGCGCTGGAGATATTGCTGGCGTTGAGGCAAGTGATGATCCAACACCACTACTGCCAGCATTACTACGTCCTTCCATTTCATCACTGCTCTCCTCGGACTGCACTCCACTATCACCAACCTCTGTACGTTGGGCATTTCCATAGTGCTTCAGATATATATCTGGGTTGCCAAAATGACCTTTAATGGCTTCATTGTCTTGATGAGAACCAGTAATGTGTGCCATATTGCTCAAAACTTTTTCAGCTTTCAATATTTCAGTAGCTAAGGACATTGGTGAGGTAGCTGTATATTGGCAAACCACATCATATTTGTGTGGAATAGTTTCAATATCTTCAGATCCACACTCGCTAATAGTCTCAGACTCTGTCTGGACAACAGGGGTCGTTTCACGAGACATTTGACAGTTTTGTGGTATAGGGGTGGAAGCAGGTGTTGTGTCATCCACATCTATTCCTAACTGATAGTACTTTGCAAAAGCAATAGGATTATATATATTTGGATTTTCTGTATACTTCTCAACTTCTTCATCATCGAAGCTGTGACTGAAGGAGGCTGGTTGGCTAGATGATCCCTCTGAATACAGATGTTCGTTACTCAGGTTACTAATCGTACTTGAACCATCGTAGTCATCTAATGTGTCAGGAGAAATTCCTCTTTGTTTACTGAATAAAGCAACCCTTTTGCTGCAGCTTTCCATGCCCACAATAGGGGCATCACTGGATGCTGCAGCGAAAGGGTTGCCTTCCACGTTTTTTGAACCACTTACAGTTGTTGATTGTGTACTCTGTGGGAGTTCGTCCTCAATGTATTCATCTTCAGTATCCATATCTCCTTGAATTTCGTTTTCTAGGAAGCGTGTTTGGACTTCTGAAAGGAAGAAGGCTTTTTCAGGTGTAACTTCTCTTATCCACCTTTTAACAGCTTCAGTTACTTTTAAGTCTTTTAAGCTTTCCTGGTCTATGCTACTTTCTTTCGACAAGGATTCTAATCTCTGAGGAAGTATTGTTTCATCAACATTTGTAGCTTCCTCACAATGATATTCTTGAGCATTTTCGAGTGTTAATTCAAGATTTTCAGTACTTGAACAAGTCTCCTGAGATAGATTGGTTATGTGGTTTTGAGGTGCAGTTACTTTGTTACTGTGCTGTTGTTCATGGGAAGAGACTATAGACAGTGCATTAGGAGAACCATCAGTTAGGTTACAAGAAACTGTGGGTGCTTCTATTAAATCAAGTTCTGATTTATTTCCTAAATCATCAAGATTTTCTGTTGATACTTTGGTTGCATCTTCTGAACCTGCAATATTGATATCACTTGAAGCTGGTATGCTTTGTTCCTGAGCACTGATTTCTGTGTCTGAATCAGTTGTCGTACAGGAACTGTGTCTTGATTGCGTCTCTTTTATGGCGTAATTTGGACTCTTGGTATCTGCTTCATTGACTGCAGAACATTTCTCTATCAAATCTGATTTTGGTTGGATGGAAGCATCTTGGTCACATACCAGTTGATTTTGATCACCAGTGGTTATATGACTATCTTTTATGGAATTATCACCTGGTAGTTCGTATTGAGCATTACTTACATTTGTGACATTTATTTCAGCGTTGGAATTTTCTTTGTCAACTCTCTCCAAACTCTCTTCTGATCTGTAGCTTTCACTAACTTCAACAGTACTGGTATTATCTGTATCACACTCAGCTCCAGAAGTGTAGTCTCCTAACAAAGAGCCTTCTGTGTTCCCACTTGACTGTAAAGAATCCTGGTCTTTTTTATGTGCATCATGTTCATCAGAGGAAAATTCTGTTGCAACTGCTTCCTCAGATTCAGAAACACCTGAATCTGAAGATTCTGTAGAATCAGACTTGCCAACCTTTGCTCTTTGTTCCTGAAGGATTTCTTGTATTTGCCTTCTTTCCTTCTCTTGCAAGTCACTAAATATCCTTTTTGATCCGTCGTCTAGATTGGTCCCTCCTAAATGTTGTACCTGTTGAGCAGCAGGATCTGGCACAACATTTGGCAGATAAGGCGAATGTTGTACAATGCCCTCGTCAAGATGCTGAGGGAAGGGGGCAGTCACATATTGGAAGCCATGTACTTGACATACAGATGGAGCAGCTTCTACAGGCACCACATAACCACCAGGAGTTGCCACAAAAGGCTCACCTGTGTATAGCTGTGGGTCAAGGTAGCAACCCTGTAAAAGAGAAAAAAAGGATCAGTAACAATTTGTTCATGTATGAGTCAATTATTTGGTCAATTTTACAAGTACAGTACAGTATACACATTGGCATTCTGAACTTCATGCCTGCAGCCAATACTGATGGTTATAAGAGCTTAATTTCATTTGATGCAGAAATTGAAATAAACTTTACACAACCAATAAATCCGGTATTTTTACAGTACAGTATTCCATCTGTAATTTTTAACTGAAAACAGTAAAGGGGGTATTCATGTCCAGAGGTATACTAGTTCTTACAATGATATATAAAGAGTTTAACAAGTATACTAGTTCTTACAATGATATATAAAGAGTTTAACAAAAGTTCACTTAAAATATCTGAACTAATATTTAGCTCCTGAATTAATCTTTAATTCGACTTTGGAGTAAAAATATAAAAAATATTAAACTATAATCATAAAATGTATTAAACATATAGCACATTATTTTGAAACCCTGATTTCTGTAGGTGAAGTATTTATAAGCAGACTGAACAAAATCTTGATATGCATATTATAGTACAAATTCTAGTGATTTGTACATCCACTAGCATTGACAATTAATAACTTAATTGCACCAGACTACCATAGTATGTATTTTATAATAAAATAATTAGTACATTAAACAAATCTCTTAATTTTATAAGATTAACTTGAAGGACTATCTGTTTAAACCAATGAATAGAACTGCAATAAAAGCCTGATGAATAACTGATGCTCTCTAAAAACAGATCACCATACCTGTTCACTAAACTTCATGCCATTTTTTAAGTATGTCTTTCTGATACACTTGCTGTCCTTTGTGTGACAAACTAATATTAAATTTCCCATTCTACCTATGGTTGTAGTGTGAAGATTAATTCAAACAGAGGCTTTCCTTCATATCTCAAGTTCTAAAGGTCTGCATATTTGTGCCAGTTGGGTTGTTTACTTATAACATCAAGGACAAATGGTTCACTACCTGGACAAGGAAACTGTTACAACAGCAACCTCGGATGGCTCACTGGGCATGATATCTGAAGTACATAAAGATTCCTTCTGTACTACTGACTTCAATTTTCACCAAACAGGAGAGCCCTCAACTATTATTCACTTTAAGAGAAACTTCATAGTTATCAAAAGGAGTTTATTAAGCACTGATGCACTGCACAGTTAATTCTTTGTACATCTTATAGGGTTGTTTGAATATCTTAAAAGTATTTTTCTTAAAAGGCTTCTTAGTGTCCAATATCAAGACCTATAAAGTATATACCTTGCTGTGGCTTGAGAGCAAATCAAGGTGGATCCTTCCTTTGAAAAGTCCTAGGATCTCTGCAAGGTTCACTCGGCTCTACAACCTAAGACTAGCCAAGACTGCTGTTCCTGATTCCCTCAGTAAGAGTAGTGGGTTGAGTAAAATTTGTCCAGTGACTCTTAACTTTACATGAGTGAGGAAGCTGTGCTCTTACATCTTGTTGAGTTTAAAGTATTCAAGAGTTTTCGAGTCCACTGTAGAAAATTTGGCGGTTCTTTCTTTGCAGACACCATTTACATAAGGTCCTTGTCTCCTAAATATCAGTTTTTCTCAAGTGAGCTGACCATAAGGGACCATAAGGGAAGTGCTTTCAAGATAATTACCCCATTTCCAAACAATGATTGGTCTTGGGAAAAATCCATTGTTCCCAGGACTTCTTTCCTAATACCCAGTCTCTGTCTACTGTAAATTTGATCCTATAGAGTCAATTACATTCCAAAAGTAAAGCACAAATATACCAGGCTTTGTTTTATCAAAAATTAAAGCTGGAGTATTACATGATTTCTACCCTTCCTGTCTCCTTGGTTTGACACTGACACTCAACGTGTAAATGCAGACCAAGTACAACAAATAAGGTGTCTCTCCTGAAAATGAGTTTATTTGGCATAGCATAAAACACTTTCAAGTAATCCTGCCAATCTTACTTATATCCCCATAAGACCATAGTATTGATCTGTTATTTATATTTTGTTGCTAGGAAGTGCCAAATCACAATCGGGGGTCCCTGTAATTGGACTAATTCTGGGTTGGCATTTAAACTCCTGTCATCTGTATAATATTGTTTATTGTGTTTCATGTTAAGATTCTTAGTCTCCAAATACTATATCTACTCATTTAAGGTATTTTCCCCACACAAAGGTTGATGCTTTCTAATATAAATCTAAAACAAAAGTTTCTGCGACTTGAGAAAAGAGCATCATGACAAGTACAATTAAGGGGCTGAAGGAGGATGAAGAAAATGAAAAAGATTTTCTTGATGAGGCTATAAACCCACTGGAAATGGACTAATGAACAATAGTTATACGAAAACAAGAGAAGTGGAGTATTGTTTAGAGCCAAAGGGCCTTTGATAACATTTAATAGCTTAATTAGCATTAAAGTACAAAATATTTAGTTTCCAAATTTCAAGACAATTGGATAAATTTCTAGTTTACAAAATAATTCACAAAGAATCAAGTAGAATCTAGTTTGGACAATTAAAATACTCAAATTGTTTTTTTACCATAGGTAATTTTTGGTAATTGAAAATATATAGAAAAATGATGAAAAAGAGGGGAAAGAGTAAGATAGAGTAAAAATTATTAAGGAAATATAAATTGATAATGACAAGAGACTTGAAAAAACACCAACACCTAAAGTAAAATTCACTTTCATTTTTAATGCTTCAATAAATAACCAAGTGATGGCTTAAAAGGCAACCGTTTGGCATATCACGCATTCTGCACGACCATGAAATGTGATAGTTTCACATTTCATGAATAATATCAAGTGGCTGTAATTTAAACAAAACACTATGAGTATTAGAAAACAGAAATTTGAATTCAATAACTTAATAATGATAATTGATCAACTTTAATTTTCAACGGTAATATTGTCATGACTGAAACATAATATCACAGAAACATTAAAAATACAATGCACTGCATTCGAAATTACACCATATATATATATATATATATATATATATATATATGTATATGTGTGTGTGTGTATGTGTATATGTACGTGTGTGTGTGCGCCCGCGCGCGAGATATCGAATGCAGTTTGATGTATTTTTATGGTTTCAGCGTTTAAGCTAATTGAATATAAAAAATGTAATTGAATGGGGAAAAAAAAACAAAGGAAAGGGATGTACTAACACTGTGCTCGACAAAATATAATTAAAGGCCTTGGCTACGTCAAGAAGACAGATACCCAACCATTTTTATATGCAACGTGTAATTGTCTCGTTGCCTGAAGAGACTGACGTACCAAACTCCAGCTTATAATCCCAACATGCAATTACGGGTCTTTGGAGCACGAAACGTAGTTAAAATCTTGAACTGTTACCTTGTATTTTGAGAACTATTAATTAGCAACCCTATAATGAATGTTTCATCACAACTGGAGAAGGGTGGCTGGAAACCTTAATGCTTGAATTATTTATCACAAGGACCAAGTGCTAAACTTGTTCAAAGGGCAAAATGTGCAAGACTTTAGACTAATGACTTCCATGGAGGATGCTATCTATCATCCTGGCATGGAACTTACCGTGGAAGGGACTTCCGCATGCCGACGACGCTGATATTTTTTCTTTTTCCTCTTACTGTAGCCTCTTTGCTGGTGTTGGTGCTGGTGCTGGTCGGCAACAACGACTGGATAACCGTACAGCACTGCAAAAATAAAAGCTTTTGAGAGAGCAGGACATTTTGAGGTGTTCGAGATAGCTGTTGAAAGAAGAAATCTTATACATAAAATTAACATGTATTCGGGACATGTTCTAGGCTTAATTAAGGGTCATGACAAATCAAAGGAAACCCCTTTTTAACGTTTTCATTGGTTTAACTAGTTAACCTGTTAAATGTATTCGATCGTTGTAATTAAAACAATACGCATATAAACAGTTATCCACCAAATTTCATAACCTGTCCCCCAGCACACCAGAGAGAGAGAGAGGCTTGACTAATCGATGCAATGTAAATTTCAGTTATTTTAACCAAGCTCCGTAACAATAATGGTAAATTGGTACAAAAACATCGTGAAGATTGTCGCAATTTGCATAATTTTCTGGACATAAATTATAAAACAAATAATTCATCGACCTCCGTAACCCTACTGACATCATGCACTTCGGCGGCGAATACACAATTAAAGCCAAACATAGTAAATTTGTCATGCAAATCATTCTCATCTGAAATTATATTTTAATATTCAAAATAAAATCCGGTGACAGCATCTGTCAAACAACAAATATTAACTAGTGTTAAAATTAGAAACTTTTGTAATAATAATTTGGCAATATATCAGCACTGCAACAGTCCGTTCCCATCGACAAAATCACAAACTAAATGTTGCCAACAGCAGGTTTCTCAATTTACAGGTGGAATAAATCATATTATATTAATTTTACCGCACGCATAAATCTGGCGGGAACAGGTAGTCATAAATGGCTTTCTTCAATGATCCTAACACTTGACCATTTCATAACAGCGTCCCTTGACAGCAGTTACGATTCGCTCGAAATGGATGAAAACTGAGAGAAGCAAAAAATTGGCACAATGACAAATGCGTCGTATTTCGTCAAACACAACCTACGCCCTGCACCAGACAAGGTGGTCGGTCACCAGCCGATAACGCGCAACATATAGTGCCTGTTTAGACGCTGAACCTCCTTTCAACACCTTCAGCAACAACACAGCCAACAACAATGTAAATGAACACGTACAGGATCGGGTATTCGGCGATTTTCAATAAAGCGGATCATGCAATGTCTGTCTGCGTCGTCTAGTAAGCCTCCACCACTGCTTCGCTGCCGGGCATCGACGAGGTTGAGGGAGGGGCATAGGTGTGGGATGTGGTGCCATGCCCAGAAGGGACGAGTGGGTAGAGGGTGCCAAAATGGTCTGGCACTCCTTTAAGACAATTACAGCACTTAAGGCCGTTTTGGTCCCTGTCATGCAGCGATAAACGTGACATCGATATTCGCAGTTGAGTGGCCCCCTTCGTTTACAGAAGGCACCGTGGGCTCAGTTTGTTAAATCTTGGACATTTAATTCTGACAACTGTTTGCACGGATGCCACATCTGGTGCCGTTCTCTGATAGGTATGGGAGGCACCTCCGCAAAGAAAGTTGACAGCTCTGCCACTTTTTCAACGTTTCCATTATTTACGGGTATAAGCAATCAATGCATTTCTCCCCACCTTCTAAAACGGCTTTTCTAATGAGTTATTCGGGCTTGGGTTTCTTTACTGAAAAATTTGTCACTAGAAATTCATTTACAATTGAGTTACCTTTAGAAAAACAAGCTATTACGAAATCTCACGAGTACTTTATGAACGATAAGTTTACTGTAACATGGGTCAAAGTATAAACCTTACAATCCCTCACGTGACGATCACGTAAGTCACATATGAGAAAAAACTCCTTTTAGAAAAAATACATAAGCAACATTGTTAATGCGTGTATAAATATTTACTTCCATCACATAATGGCACAAATATTTTGTGTACATAACCACAACATTCATTTCCTATTCAGGACGAGTTCCCAATGAGCACGGCTACCCTCTTCCTAATTCATTGGTATGTAATCCTCTCAAGTACGCTCTATGATGCCAGCCAGATAAGACATTCTTGTGGCTTAACGCCTAACCTTTGTGGCTTTTCTATAGGTATATCAGTACTTATTTAGTTTGCCTCTCAGGGTGGACATCATTCCAATAAAATTAACCCATCACCTAGAGTGGACTAGCCTAGCTCCTACCTCCCACCCCTTCCATACCCGCTCCAACCACCATCATGTCATGCCTGCATTCCTAGCCCTCAGGACACCCACTCCATCCCTCTCCACCACGCCACCGTACCCCGCCCCAGGACGCTGGAGTCACATGACTATGGCTACTGTTTTGGCACGCCACCAACACTATGTATTCCTAACTGGCTCTTGTTGCATAGTTGCATACAAATCAACGTCAGATCTCTGGTAGTACAAGTTCCATTTCTTGTCAAAGGGCTCTTCCGAGTTTTGTAGGCTCATGGAAGTTGGCATCGTTCAGAAAATACAAGAAGCAAAGCTCCGACACGTTGACGGAAATAAATAGGTTAGGGAAGGGTAGGTAAGCTGGCAATTCTCCTCCCTGTATGGCTTATTTGTTCTAGCCGCCCAAGGGATGCTTTCACTATTCTGGGATGATGTGATTTGCGACTAAATTACCTCTCTCGTGCGATGCAAGCTAAAGCATTCAAATCAATGGTGTGAATATTCGAAACTATGTCAAATAACATTAAAATACAATTTAATTGAAGGAATAAATAGAGGTGACCTGAGCCACAAACTTGCCTAAGTTATACAACACGGCATGACAACCTAATGCCTAATCTCCTATCACAAATTATATTTAAAAATAAGACCGCAAAGACGGTTATTCATTATCTTAAGCGACTGTATGTTAGCGAAGACCTAAGTTCATCATACTTCATCTGTCCACAGAAGAAAGTTCCGCGTACAATATAACAGCGTACTACATGACTACTGTTTATATATGTTAAATGTTCTAATGTACAGTGTAAACTCACTCTTTGTAGCAAGAACCACAGGCTATTTGTATACAGACGATTTGATATTGTGTATACTACTCTCTCAAATAAACACAAAACAATGTTTGCGTATTTCTAAAACGATTTTATATAAGACTCAATCGCTTCGCCTGAGTGTTTCCACAACGGCATCACGATTTCCTAAAACGATAAACTTCCACACAAACATTTTGGTAAGTGTCTACAGCAACTATAGTACATACCAGGATCCATACAGAGTCTGTATGGATCCTGATACATACATATGATGTCTACTACTATAAGTGGAAACACGAACGCCAAATTAATCTTCAGAAAACGACATCTTTAAAATCAATAAAACCAGCGAGTGCTTTGGATCCCATGAGACAGATAACAACGATAAATGCCAGACTTCAAAAGTGATATACTCCACACAATTATGACAAAATTGTTCAAGATTAACAAACTTCAAATCATTAATGGTGAATCACGATCACTGAAGGTTCGCCGTAGAATTAATCGGACTATTAATAAATTTTAAGTGCATTATGAACATTATTACCAAAAGAATACAATGTCGAACGAGGGCGCTTGAAAAGGATAAATGATCTAGTTTAATGCGCTTGAAAAGGATAAATGATCTAGTGTAGTTAAACAAGGTAAGAACGAAGGACCGAATACGCCATCATTGGCGGATCTGAAAACCTTTCATGGATTATCATAAATATACGTAACATGTAAAAACAGTACATATCAATATCAGTACATATCAATACACACATTAGTTAGTTTTTTTTTTTTTTTTTTTTGTTCTACAGTTGTTGTGGATGAAATAATCATTAATCCGCCACTATACGCCATGAAGCTACAAATGTGCGTGAACGGGTTACATACGTTCATCAACATAAGGTAACAGTGTAAATGTACTATATATGTGAGTTTTTGTTTGTTTGTATGGTGTTTTTACGTTGCATGGAACCCGTGGCTATTCAGCAATGGGACCAACGGATTTACGCGACTTCCGAACCACGTCGAGAGTGAACTTTATCTCCAGAAATACACATCTCTCACCCCTCAGTGGAACGCCCAAGAATCGAACTCGGGGCAAACGAGGTGGCACGCCAACACCATACCGACCACGCCACTGAGGCGCTCCATATAATTGTGAGTAGTGAATGAAGAGTTTGAAAAGGCAGGCATCAACTACTATTAACATTTGTCTAAGGACTGCATACGCACCAAGCGTGGGGAAATTCAGTGTATAAGTCACGTAGGAGAGTTGAAAAGGTCACGATACTGAAGCTGAAGGGGCTGTGGCAACACGTTGCTCATCTTAAAATGTGGGATTTGGATTCTGGTCAGGAAGCTATAAAATTGTAGTGAAAGCCATGACCATGTAAAACTTGTTGGATACGATGTATCGATATAAGGAAAGCCTTAAAGGATGTAGAAAGGAAAGGGACCAGAATGAGAGAGAGAGAGAGAGAGAGAGAGAATAATTATTCTGAGCAAGTGTTACACCTGTGCTTTTGAATAGCAATTTTTGTCCAGCCGATTAGGCTTCCGTATATCTGAAGTAACTGTTCAACCTGAAAATGCTATAGATACTAGTCACAGCAACCTTGCTTCTTTAACGTTTGTACTTTTAACATCTGTTCAAATATGAAAGAATTATTTGGCATGTAACCCCACTACGCCTTCCGCTGCGAACAGCAATGAGGCCGCACACAGCAAAGCCCTTTAATAGACACACACGCACCCCTAGACTTTGCATGCACCTATCATGTTCACGAGTATAATGGGCAACACGAGACTACGAATGATTCTCCAGGAATCTTCCAATTCCATAGCAAATGGGACGAGATTTCACTGACATCCCTTCTGTAATCATTAGGGAAAGTGTCATTCTTTACGGCGGGCGTTCCTCGTCCTTCCTGAAATGTAGCGCTGGGAACGAGCTCAATTTCTCTGGCAAATAACTCTCTCCAAGAAGAAAAAGAAAAAAAATGCAAGTATACACACGATGCCCATAACATTTATTCAGAAAGTTTACTGTGTCCTTTATTTACAGTTTTGTTTAGGAATCTGCAATACACAAGAATTATAATTTATATATATTACGTTACAGTGTGCTAACGTAACAACAAACTAATGCTGAAATTCTCGTCAACGCTTCACATATGAGAGAGAGAGAGAGAGAGAGAGGCAGCCAAGTTTATAACCGCAAAATAAAACCGGTAATCTCCATTAATTTGGAATTTGGGGGGATTCTTTGCTAAATCCACCCGTACCCAACAGTTCCTGTATGGCACCCCGCAAACACGACCGTCGGCCGGTCATAGCACACATAAAATTAAAGCTGCGTGGAAAACCGTCTGACAGAGAGAGAGACCAACTTTACGCCAGGCAACTTTAAGAAGGACCTAGGTGGATATGACGGGGGGGGGGGGGGGGTGGAAGGCGTTGGGTGGCTTTTGAGGGAGAAGGGAAGAGAGGGGGATTGGAAGAGGAAGAGGAGGAAAAGGAAGAACAACCAACCTGGAACTTTCTTGTCTGCAAAAGGAGAGAGAGAGAGAGACTGCCTGCTAAAAACCAAAGAAACGCACTATAGTTATCGGAAAGGATGTTTATGGAGTGTTTCTACAATGAAATTGCAGCTTTTTTTTCTTCTTTTTTTTGGGTGGATGCCAATAGACGAGTACTGAGGAAAAAAAAAAGATACAAAAGGTATTTGCAAAAACGAAGTACTCGACTTCGTAAATAAAAAAAATAACTCTGGAAATAACATTTGCGACAAAATAAGTGCATTTGACTTTGCTAAACGTAACTGGATGAGGCATGGAGTCCAAAGTGCATTTTAATTAATTTCAAAAGGGGGTTGGGTTGGGGTGGGGATTATGTCATGTTTTCCATTTTTATGTAATGGTTAAACTTTCAGTATTTGCCACTGATCATTAAATCTCCAAGAACGCTGTTATCCTCTCTCTCTCTCGTCTCTCTCTCTCTCTCTCTCTTCTCTCTCTCACACACATAAATATATATTATAATATATATGAGATGTAATATAAAAGTATATATAGATAACATATTATTATATATATATATATACATACACATACACCATTCCCAATACATAGGATGTACCAAAATTAACAAGACAATAGTCAGTTGTCAAATTTATCCTCGGTCGAGTCAAATCAAATCAATTTGACTGCTACTGCAGTGGTGGTAACATGTACAACCAGGACACTTACTTACGCTAGAATTTCCGACGGCGGAATGCAAATGTCCCCCCCTCCCCTCGAAGGGAGAGGAGTGAAGGGTTGTGGACATCTTGGTCGGAGAATACGCCCCCTAAATGACAGATGAGCCTATTCACAAGAGGCACCAGCCTTCTAAGCATGGTTTCACAGTCAATTTATCGGAAAACGAGGGTTGAGGACGCCAAGCGGTATACTGGGATTCGCCTATAAACAAAGGCTGATATTTTCCCTCGTCTACCTAACTAAAATTGAAATAGAGAGAGCTATTTCCTTCCTTTAAACAATCGTACACGACTTAGTCGTCAAACTTGTTCAAGTTCTATTTAAATTACTGTACTGATAATAAAAGGCGAAGTTTCCGTGTACATTATACATTTTCTTGAAGTATTCCACCTACAAATGATGATATATAAACTTGTGTATAATGTCTCATAACGTGAAAAATTTATGCTCCAAAAAGAGCGAGACGGGAAGTTTGATGTTATGACAAACAAACCACCCTAAAATTCCTATTTTCCATGAACCAAACGTCCTAGGCTTCAATTGTTTTTTTTTTTTATTAAGCGACAGAGTTCTATAGTAGACTCGCATCAACCGTGCATTAGACGTCTAGGCCAGTCCCTTACGATGCTCCTGATTGGCTGTTGATAAGCCAATGACAGGGCTGGAAAACTCTGTCTCTCTCGAGAGTTCACATAGGTAGGATGTACGTTCCAACGCTCCTGAAAGACGTATACCTCAGGAGAGATGGAACATACATCCTGCTTATGTGAACTCTCTCGAGAGACAGAGTTTCCAGCCCTGTGATTGGCTTATTAATAGCCAATCAGGAGCATAATAAGGGACTGGCCTAGACATCAAATGCACAGTTGATGTGAATCTGCTATAGTCGCAAAACGCAGATGCATCAATCGATCATACACACACTCCATTGACGGGCAACAACGCTCAACTAATCATCCCTCCTCTTTCCCAACATTGATTGCTTCGCGCTTCTATTTTATGCAAGAGGAGGGGGCGGGGGTTTAGGGGTGGACGCGGTGTTTGCTCTCATTACCTTAATACAAAGGCCTTTTCAGGAAGGACGGGAAGTAAGCCAAAGGGTGGGGAGAGATGCCGACGAAAACAAGAGCTGGTTCCTTCAATCTTCAAGCAAAAGGATGTATGGAAGGCAGCCAATACCGCAAAACAAAAATAAAAAGACAAAAATAAGAGGTGACTAAGCTACAAGCATGTATGTGTTGAGAGAACCTTGGAGAGTATGTATACGAACTATATACATCCATCCATACATCGTTTATGGATAGAACGGTAGACGAACAGACACACCATACTAACAGACCTCATTATGATCATGAACCGATGATACTTGCAACGCAAAACATAGAAAAATAAAAACCATCACATAAATAAAGCGTGCTGCTTTAAACAAGTCATGATAGGTCAGCCTTATAAACACTTCCAGATATGTTTAGACGTTAACGTTTATTTTTCCTATATCGAGGCGTGGGAATGAAAGAACCCGGTAAAGAGGAAGGCTAACAGGCTATTCTTTCCCTACGCCTGGAAGTGTGCGAAGCAGAGAGAGAGAGAGAGAGAGAGAGAGAGAGAGAGAGAGAGAGAGAGAGGCATTTATCGGTATTTACATGTGTGGTTCTCTGGATTATACAATGGCGCTGAATAGCTCCAGTGCCGGACCGTATGACCCGTTTCATGCATTCTGGATTATACAACTACGCAAGTTAGGCTTATTCGTAAAGAGCCACTAATGGTCCTAGAAAAAATGGGCTACTTTTCATCCCTTGAAACTACGGTCATCCATTTCTTTTAGTGAGGCACATTACTAAAAAGCATCTACACCAACATTACTACTCTTAAGCAGGGAAGTGTCTACGCAAATTATCATATAACTACGAAATGCAGATCAGCACTGGGGAACATTTATTTAATTACCCTCTCATTCCCTGAGACTAGCTTTAATTCAATACAAAAACTAAAACCTCTTTAATCATTCCGTTTCTTTCGAAGGGAGAACCCTGAAAAAAAAAAAAAAAAATGCATCTGTTGAGAAACTATTCGCCGACCCTGGTAGTCTGGTGCAAGAGGAAATGGGCACCTAGAAGCCAACAGAGTGAATGGGGGTTAATTTCATATTCATGACTTCCAGCAAAGATGGGAACTTGGGGAAAATAAGAATATAAAAATACAATAAATAAACCTTCAACTTATGCCAGAGCCCAAAATAAGCGTGACAACCAGTTCCTGAAAACCAACACTAGGCCAGATCACAGCCCAACGAAATCGATAATTAGACCGACATCAAAACGTTCGGTCCGCAATACAAACGAAACAAATCTGTGGACAGCTTGGGCACCGATTTGGAGAAATACCCAGGGATGACCATTTGGATGCCTATGTGACGCCATGAAAGGCGAGCTGTAATCCTACAAATAGCTAAGTCAATACCGCTAGGTACGCTTGGCACGATGCCCTTAATGCTTTAAGGGTGGATGCCTTCCTAACATTACCGTTTACACGTTCGTCCATTGTCGATTCCAGATTCCCAAAGAGAAGTCCTTCTAGGTTAAGTGTCTTTGGTAACTTGCAGGGCAAAGCTCCTATTGCCTTCTTCCAACCAATGAACTGATTTGCTTCGAATACACAAACGTAAGGCATTATACACAATCCACTTTTAATTATAATGTTTTCCATAAGTTATCCTGCTATTCGAATATCATCGGCTACCAAATAAAAATCTCAGGAAAAGACAAAAGCAAACACAAACTACTCGTTTAGCCTCGGCGAAGTTTATCGACATCACTGCGTATAGCCTAAGGAAACCACCACCAGCATAATTACAAGTACCTTAGTCTATGAATACATAAGCTAAAGTGGAGGGTAAAGTAACGCATACGGAAACCCGTCCGTAAAACACAGCTGTCGCCATGCAGCCACGGTCTAGGTATATGAGGTATATACCTATAGACCGTGCATGCAGCATACTGTCGCATGCGCGTGTATGTATTATGTAACCTGGCTATGTGTGAATGTAGTTTAGGGTACAAACTTTTCAACTTGGCTAACGTCCTGCTGTTGCAGTAAACACAATTTCAAATGCATATTGAGTTTCTATGTTGGTTTGCAAATGAGCTGGTTACACTCATAAGCATACACACCACTACACAGCTTCTAGACATACTTCTCTGTTAGGTATTGTCAGGCACTCAAAATAGCTATGTACACACACACTACCATACCAGTTTATTACATTACCGCATACCGATGTCCTACATGTTTACAAAATGCCCACAGAGGCACTACTTAATCAACACTGGGAATGAAAACAAGGAGAGCAACCGCTCTTCACCAGAACCAAATGAACTAAAAGTGTTTCTAAACCTGTGGACCTCACAGGTCGCCAAGAAACGGGACAGCAGTGAATACGATCCGTACAACTTAACGAGTCGTTCCATGGAAACAACTTCTTACCTATACTCTGTTTTTTTCCATCGGTCCATCGGCCTGTGGTGGTCACGCATGGTAACACTGCGTCCCGGGCTTTAAATAATTACGCATTGTCTAAGTTTTAGGTAAATAAAGGATATCTGTTTGTAACTGAAAAGTGTTTTAATAATTTACTGTATACGAATTACACCGTTAATATTCGAAATAGGATATTATTTAAAGCCTGGGGCGCAGTGTTACCATGCGCAAACACCACAGGTGGATGGACAGATGGGAAAAAACGGAGTATAGTTATACATTTGTGGGTTTAGTTTGAGTGACGTTTGTTGTTGTTTTGGTCTACATAATTCTCGCGTCACATAACATTAAATGCATTTATTGTTTTTTTTTTATAATTCAAAGAAAGCATACTGCACTTATTGTACAAGAACTTTATAAAACATCTAAAAAAATATATGATGACGTATTTGCTCTAGTTGTGTTGAAGTGTTCCTCATGAATAATATGTCATTTCCCTAATGTTGATATCTCTACCAAACCTTTTATTACTCTTGTTTCCGGGGCAATTTAATGTTGTGTTGGTCGGCTCCAAGCTTGAGACGTTATCTGCCAATATTTTGCAACTCCACAGCGCGCCAGTTTCCCTCCGGAACCTTCACTCAACGAAGCAGCTGGCTTTATTCTACAGTGTAAGAGCTCAGGAGCAGCTGGATATACGACACTTCCGAATAGGTGACTCCCTATTTTTCCTTTTTCCCTAAAAATGTTAAACAAATTACCGTACCATCTGACAGACAAGGGTCGTAGGCGCTTCCAAAGGAAAATGTGGTATTGCGTTATAAGGTAACTCATCGAAATTAAATATGAGCATTTTACACACACACACCTATATATACACATAATAGTACGAACATTTCTACGTTAAACGAATGTAATGCACCAGTGATAAACGTAACGCAATGACAGATTTCCTGAGCCGGGAATATCTCCCATCCAGACCTCGAGAAAAAATGAAAAGTTCTGACTCGTTTTTCCCCTCTCGTTATTAGCAGGATAATGAAGACGAATTCCCTTCTCATTTGCCTTTCATGAATTTCATTAGCCAGTGAAGGCATCAATCTCGTCACCCGCCTTTCATTGGATTAATATGCTTCATGAATATTTAAGTTATCTTCAAATGTAACACTGGGAATTGGGGAATGCTGGTGTCTGCTACCATTGCTACAACTGCTACTGCTACCACTACCGACTGATTATTGATAATAAATTATTAAGATAGGCAGTTTTAGTTCTCTTCTACTACTGATTTATTAGTTTGTGTTGAATTACTAAAGTTTATATGCCATCAACGTCAACTGTAATACAGTAGTGAACATGTGGAAAACCCAAGTCTGTCCTTTTCCAAGTCACTAAAATTAGGAGAAATCAACGTCTATCAACGGGAAATCTGAAGAGCCATTAAGCCATCCTTGACAGATATAACGAAAAACGTTACTTACTTTCTAATTTACTACAGAAATTCAGTTGTAATTTCATTATTTTATTAAATCTAAGACATACAATCAATGTGTAATTTTTCATTCGTATATTCTGCGTCCTAAGACTCTCTCTCTCTCTCTCTCTCTCTCTCTCTCTCTCTCTCTCTCTCTCTCTCTCATGAATTTCCATAACGGAAAAGGTTACTTTCCAACATTTTCTATTTCAATTCATCAAATCTTTAGTACATTTTCCCCTTATATACAATCATTCGCGCGTAGCAGACGCACGCATGCGTATTCACTCTCTTTCTCTCACCCCTCTCTATCTACACACACACAACACACACGAGTCCCAGTCTTGATAGGCCTAGAAGACAGAGGAGAATTGTCAACATTTGCCAAATAACGGAAGTAGTCCCTTCCAGCTGTCATGGGAGGAGAAGGCTGGAAAAATATATATACTTCGTCCTGGCCATTCCCGAGAGAGAGAGAGAGAGAGAGAGAGAGAGAGAGAGAGATAGAGAGAGGCTTAATTTGCCATTCTGGGGGTTGGAGTAAACCGTTTTACTGATCAATTTACCAAGTTCGGTTTTGACAGTTTATATCTACCCTTTAAAGTGAAGAGAAGTAAGCACAGCAAGCTTTAAAAGGAACAACAGAAAAGTTCAAAGAGTACCTATCTATCTACATATACTATAATATATATATATATTAATATAAAAATATATATATATATATAATCATATATTATATAAATATATATATATATATAGATATATTATATATATATTATATAATACTATTTATATATATAATACATATATCTGTGTATATGTAACTACAAATTTTCATTTTGCATCTGGCTTAATAGCCTAAAATACATAAGCAACTCTCCACTAACCCAAACATTCGACTCCCTTTATGGCCATATCATCCCTCGTTAGTTGCGTTCTGTTGGTGCACATGAATCAGAGACAAACAAACACGCTATCACGAGACGCCAAAAATACACCAAAACCGGATATTGCAAGGCAGATACTCGCGCACACACCAAACATGAAAACTCTGTAGCACTAGACGCATACTGTTGGGGGAGGGGGGTGGGCGTTATCTTGATCATCATAAGTATTTGTTTCACATAATACTGTTGATTAAATTTCTTTGTTGTAGCGAGAGAGAGCACTATTGGAATCAATACCTTAGTTATGACAGAACAGTTCGACATCCTGCTACCTTTCTGGGAGGAGGGGGTCTATATAATTATTTTACAGAACAGCGATACTGCAGCTAGTCTTTATAAAATCATTCACAGTGGGTTTATCAAATAAAACCATTCACAGTGGGTTTATCAAAGTAAAAAATAAATCAAGATTCAATTACACGGTTCGTCGACGAATTATCTCACACTACTGTAAGTCTATTTATATCGCTTCGGGAGCAAGAATTCAATGCTCCGAGCTAAAGAAAAAAACAAAAAAAAAAAGAAAAAAAAAAAAAAAAAAAACGTCTTCTTTAGACGCTACAAAGCTCTCCCAGGCAAAGCATCTATTAAGCTGTCGCATAAGGCTCTTCACAGATTGTAAACATTCCCAACAGTGAGTATATATGCGGAACGATTCCGTACGGCAACGATGGTTTTCGATAATGTTCGTTTAATCGATTTCCTTTTTACCGGACACTTTTGGTTTTATCTTGCAACTATTTTCAAATGTTTATTATTTCACATCATACTGAACTGGCCTGTCGGAGCTGATGGGCAGATTGTGCATAAAGTTTAAATAAATTCACAAAAAAAGATTCGTAAAGGAAGGCATTCCCTCGTGATTCACATTGAACCCAAACAAGTGGGTGGACTTTTCTCACGTGGGCGTGTATGCTTCACTTTCTGTCAGCTCTCTTCCGGGGAAACATAAGTCTCATTAGCAGCACCTTGGCACCTACTAGGCCACTACACTAACTGGACATTCATTCATGCTCCGTGAACTGCATTAGTACTACAATTTTTCTTGGTCCTCTTCGTTCCATTGCATTCATAACAGATAATTATGAAAAAAAAAACCAGGTGAGCTAAACGTGAACAAGAAGATTTATTTTCTCTTACAAGTTTCCTCTCCGACGGATTGACTCCAAGAGGTATTATATTTAATATTCAGGCAATCTTTTTTAAGTGAAGTTGCAAGCCCACGTCTCACGTTACGTATATTGAAATAAAATAAGTGCCGACAGCAACTGACATCTCTCGGTGGTTACCCATCCAAGTACCGACCAGGGTCAGCGATTGCCCCTGAGGAAAAACTCAAGAAGCCACTGCCACACTTACCTTTTAACCACTGAATAAAAAAAGTGTGTAATACACACACACACATATAAAATATAGTATATACATTCTTATATATATATATAATATATATAGATATATATATATATATATATATATATTATATGGGGATACAATCCACAATGAAGTAAAACCCTCTTGTAGAATAAAATATATATTCTTGTACAAGATTAAAGCTTTCGACCATCAACTGTGGTCTTGTTCACATTTTAGTGAACAAGACCACAGTTGATGGTCGAAAGCTTTAATCTTGTACAAGAATATATATTTTATTCTACAAGAGGATTATATATATATATATATATATATATATATATATATATATATATATGTGTGGCTATATATGTGTGTAACATATTCTGGGGAGTAAACGTACTCTAAAGTAAAGTAAAGTAATAATAATAATAATAAAAAAATACTTCCTAGAAAGGACTATTGTAAAACAGCGAAATTTCGGCTGATGACAGAAAGAGGGGAAAAGAATTCCCCTCCCTCCAAGGGGTCGAAATGTTTCATGGTATCTCTCACAAAATGTTGGTCTGGGAAGGGTCTGGGAAGGGGGGTGGGGGGGGGGGGGGGGGAGAGTTTAGGGCCCAAGGAAGAAGATTGAAGGCATCCTCAGCGAAGATCGATGATGGCTTGTTTTTTTGGCGTGAATTGCTTAAAGTGGCATAAAGCGTGGGAGAGAAAGGGGGGGGGGGGGGGGGGGGGGGGGGGGGGGGGGGGGGGGGGGGGGGGGGGGACAAAAATGCAACGAGGAAATTTTATTTTATAAGAGTGGAACCACAGGCTGACATGAAATAATATTCCACAACAAATTATACTATACATAAAAAGGCCAATGTTGAGGGTTTATCTATACATATAATAATAATATAATATATATATATATAAATATATATATATATATATATGAATGCTAAAGAGTCCATTAACATTGAAAATGGGGACAATAACCTTGACGTTCAAATTAACATTACGCTACTCAATGCCGTCTCTAGTTAATCTGCATAAATGCACCGGGTATTAATTAACGTTTCAATGAGAGTCAAGGTGAATGCCCAAGTTTGTGAGAGAGAG
>NC_087218.1:43239842-43269842 GCF_015104395.2 Macrobrachium nipponense
TAAATAAATAAATAAATAAATAAATAAAATAATAATAAAATAAACTAAACGATCCGATACCTTTGAGATTACGCATAAACGCAAGAACACTTCATATTCATATTCGGTTCGTGCAACTAATACTGTCTAATGGCAAGGTCTTTACTTCCCTATTGTTTGTTTGTTTGTATGGTGTTTTTACGTTGCATGGAACCAGTGGTTATTCAGCAACAGGACCAACGGCTTTACGTGACTTCCGAACCACGTCGAGAGTGAACTTCTATCACCAGAAATACACATCTCTCACTCCTCATTGGAATGGCCGAGAACCGAACCTGCGACCACCGAGGTGGAACGCAAACACTATACCAACCACGCCACTGAGGCGCTCTCCCTTTTAACCTATCCTTGATATTAATGGGAGTGTAGGGGCGTGTCGCCGAATTCACGGGGAACAAATCTATGGTTGTTGTAAACGGGTTTATCCTTTTGCACTGGCGTCCTTATCAAGAACGTCCTCCAAATCATTGTTATTTTCGCGGACAAACTATAGCAGATTCACATCAACCTACATTTGATGTCTAGGCCAGTCCCTTACGACGCTCCTGATTGGCTGTGTTGTTGCTAAGCCAATTACAGGGCTGGAAACTCTCAGTCTCTCGAGAGAGTTCATAAAGGCAGGATGTATGTTCCACCTCTCCTTAGGGATACTTTTTAAAGATTTATCCATCATGAGAGGTGGAACATAGATCCTACTTATGTTAACTCTCGAGAGAGACGAGAGCCTCTAGCCCTGTGACTGGCTTATCAACAGCCAATCAGGAGCGTCGTAAGGGACTGGCCTAGACATCAAATGTAGGTAAGTTCTATATGAACGGTATTTTGCCACGTTCAATCCATAACGCACGGAATTTCCTTTTCTTTTTTTTTTTTTTTTTTTTAATGAGAATGCAAACGAAATAAGTATTCGAAATGGACGAAGAGAGTCGAACACTTTGGGGATACCTATAGCGTTTCCAGCGGACGGAGAAAGCTAAGAAATAAATACATAAGTTTTAGTTTGATCCACTAACCGACTTCAAGGCAAAGTTATAAGAAGTTGCAAATCAAGAAAGAGAAAAAATAACTTAAATGCAGGTCATGTATCGGCCCTCTGGGAAGGAATCTTCCACAAAATTTAAATGAAGAAAGTATTTGGGATCTCGATTTCAAAATGTAGATAAAGGCTCTGCCTGTGTGAAATCTCTTCATGTGGTGTAGTGGACGAGTAGCGTCCTTATTTCTCAAAATGAATAAGCATCAAGCCTCTTATTCTCCCATGGTATAGTCAAAGTTCCAGTGTATCCTGTTTATGTAACCAAAGCCGCAACCCTGAACAATTCCCAGCAAACAAATTTTGTAATATATATATATATATATATATAATATATATATATATATATATATATATATAACATACATATACATACATACATACATACATACATACATATGCATAAATGAATAAATAAATAAATATTGTAAAAAATTAAAAATAAAAGAAAAAAGAAAAATGAAAGAAAATAAATAAACAAATAAAAACTAAAATCGCCAGGTCTTCGACACTGAAGGTGCACGGTCAGATCTCTTTACAAAATAAAACGACACTTTCATCGTCTAAAGACATTACAGCTGAGATAAATGACACCTACTAGGTCCAAAGTTGTCAACACAAATATAACGGGGATGTGCAGTGGATCAAAGCCTGGGGTCCTGGGGCTGGTAAATATCCCCATAAAACTGAAGTACAGTTTACGACAATTATCAAGGATTAGAATAATTAAAATGTGGGAAGATCTTGACTCTCTCAAGCGGAGAAAAAACTCTCATCAGTTAACAAAACAGAAAACTATAGTTAATTAAGATGCTCTTGCTTAACGTAGTCTACTCTTTTTCGAACGTCGTCAATTTCTCATTTCATTTTTCTACAGTTTAACTTGCCAACCATTCTCAACGTATCTGACTATACTATCTTTTGCTCATTGTCAAGTAACATTTCCGTTATAGTACTTATACGTTCTTTATTTTGGAATGGAATGGAATACTGTAGAGTTTAGGCCAAAGAAAAAGCACTGGGACCTTTGTTTGTTTGTAAGGTGTTTTTACGTTGCATGGAAGCAGTGGTTATTCAGCAACGGCTCTACGTGGCTTCCGAACCACGTTGAGAGTGAACTTCTGTTACCAGAAATACACATCTCTGACCCCTCAATGGAATACTCGAGAATCGAACTCGCGGCCACAGAGGTGGCAGGCCAACACCATACCGACCACTGGACCTACTGGGAGCTTTGAGGTCATTCAGCGCTGAAAAGGAAATTGAGAGTAGGTAGGTTTGAAAAGTGTAACTGGACGCAAACCTCAAAGCAGTTGCACAATGAAGTAATCGTTAGGAGAGGGTGGCTAACAAGATGGAAGAAATATAATATGAATGGAGGTACAGTAAAAGGATTGAATGGGGATGCAGCTAGGGGCCGAAGGGACGCTGCAAAGAACTTTTAGCAGTGCCTACAGTGCATCACGTGAAGTGCACTGACGGCCCTACCTTGTACGAGGTGCTTTATTTTCAAGTAATGTCCTCAAATCACTAGGGAGACTAATACATATATATATATATATATATATATATATATATATATATATATAGTATATATATATATATATCTTTCTATATTATATATAATATATATATATATATATTTATACTTATATATACATCTTTCTCTCTCTCCTACAGATAAGTGAGCTCACGATGCTTAATTGGATGGACTAACAAGTCTTTGAGACATTCTAATCCCTGTAACTCCTTGTAACACTCTCTATCTCTCTCTCTCTCTCTCCAAGGGAATGAACTGTTGTAAACACAAAGTAACCAACGAATGTAAACATGAAAAAGATGAAAAGTATAAAAAGATACTCTATCGTGCCAACCAATTCAGGGACCGCCTTTCCTTTCATGTGTGCAATTTTAGTTAAGGCGTGGGATGAGAGGAAAAAAAAAAGGGGGCGGGGTTTGGAACTTCCAGTTGCGTCGATTTGGAGAAAAAAAAAAAAGACAAGCGCTAGGCACTCCACTTGAGTATCACTGAAGTGAGATAAGCTCTGTTATTCCAGTGAAGAGAAGGGGAGGGGGAGGGAAGGGGGAACAGGAAGGTAAGACGGGGTATGGGAGGAGAAGTGACGAGAGGGAGGGGAGGGGGGTGGCAACGCTCCCACTCAACAATAATCCTCCTGCTAATCGTAAATTCAACTCTCTGGTACAAGTGCAATATTACACAGGTTGGACCAGATGACCTCGCGCTGTAAAAATGTAGAGAGAGAGAGAGAGTTTCTAAAATAATTATGTGGTTTGCAGGAATTATGTGTGCAACAGATACAACCACACACATGCACGCTATATATGCAGTATATATAATAGATATATATATATATATATATATATCTATATATTATATATATATATATATTAAGTTTATGTATACATCCAGGTGCATAAACGTGAGACACCCAAAAAGAAATAAAGAGCTAATAATCCTTACGACTGGCGTAGAGAAAAATAAAGACAGAAAATCCATCTTATCAGTGAAACAGAATAAAAACGAGGACTACTAATTAATTCAGTCTTCGGGTAATCAAAACAACGAAAAAAAAGTCCGGATATGGAAGAAGGTTGTGCATAAATCTAAGCCCGCATTCACAGAAACACGAAAGTTAATCTCGGAGGTGCAAAAATAAAATATAAAAAATTTTAAAAAATGAAATAAATCAATTACATTCCTCTCTCGTCCGCGAAGGTGAGGACAAAAAGTTCTGAGGGAAAGGACTTCTTTCTTCCCGAAGCGAGATTTGAGAGAGAGAGAGAGAGAGAGAGAGAGAGAGAGAGAGAGAGAGAGAGAGAGAGAAGGCAGGCGGGGGAAAAAGAAATATATCTTTCAGAATTGGGAGGAAGTAATCAAGAACGCGGGAAGTATATGAAAGGACCCTGCCAGAGGATGACCCAAAAAATGGAGAGAAAGGAGAGAGAGAGAGAGACGTTCCACCTCATGAATGAAGGGAAAAACCAAAGTTGGAGGAGAGAGAGAGAGAGAGAGAGAGAGAGAGAGAGAGAGAGAGAGAGAGAGAGAGAGAGAGAGCATTTCCACTTGAAAGTTAGCGCAGAAGGAAATGCGTAGCTGAAAAGGGGACTGTCGATAATACACGAGAGAGAGAGAGAGAGAGAGAGAGAGAGAGAGAGAGAGAGAGAGAGAGAGGTTTATTAACCTGTAGAGGAATGTTCTCCCCCATCTAGAGACGGAGTTTTCGCTTCTAATTCGCAGAAGCAAAATGTCATTCGGTTTTATCTGAGGGAGTAACTAGACGCCACATCTAAAACAGAAACCGTTTAGCGATTAATTAATTTAAGTTTTAACATGTGCTGCTCTAGCTGAGAGAGAGAGAGAGAGAGAGAGAGAGAGAGAGAGAGAGAGAGAGATTTTGGCAGGCTGACATGACATAATTCGTAAAGATTTGGATGTGGAACGCTGAAAAGAAAAAAAAAGACAAGGAGGAAAAAATAAAAATGGAGGTTACTCAACCGGATGGAATAACTGAGAGAGAGAGAGAGAGAGAGAGAGAGAGAGAGAGAGAGAGAGAGAGAGAGAGAGAGAGATTTATAAACGAGGCGATTAACTGAGATAAGGTTCTTGAAGACAAGGCGTTTGTCCGCAAGGATTAGCGGAGGATTTTGTTGAGATGGGGCGTAAAGGAGAGGGGAAAAGGTACGAAACAAAAGAGAGAAAGAAAACGGGAAAAGGGAACGTTAAAAAAAGGGGATAGAATCACACGGGGTAAGTCGAATTAAATTCATAAAGTGAGGCAATGAAATGATTAATGAAAAATAATTTGCTCAGGATGGTATGTGCGTTGCTCGTGAGCTGGAAAAAAAGACTTGTGTGAGAGAGAGATGAGATGATGAGATGAGAGAGAGAGAGAGAGAGAGAGAGAGAGAGAGAGAGAGAGGCTATCGTTCATACCGCCATCTACCCACTTTCACGTCTCATTAAGCGCACTTTTACCGATGCACACTGATGCAAGGAATGCGAGCACGGTACGAGATCGGCAGATCAATACGAGTCTTGGCTCGGCAAGAATTCGACGGCATAAGCCACTCACTTCCTCAACTAACAACTAGTGATTTATTTCCTTATGAAGATAAACAGAAATGACCACAATTATTAAGATGAACAGAAATACCCACAATTATAGCGATGATACAGAAATACCCACAATTATTACGGTAAACAGAAATACCCACAATTATCAAGATAAACATAAATAACCACATTATCAAGAAAGACAGACAGAAATACCCACAGTTATTACGATAAACAGAAATACCCACAATTATTACGGTAAACAGAAATACCCACAATTATCAAGATAAACAGAAATACCCAGAATTATTAAGATAAACAGAAATACCCACAGTTATTACGATAAAAAATATACCCACAAAGATCCAGGTAAAACAATGAGCAAAATCAGTATTATTTCCGTTAATCCTATTTTTTAAAATTAGTTTAAGAGGCAAATTAACAATGCGTAGATAAAAAAATTCTACAAATAATACGCAGCGAGCGCGTATAACATTCTTCAATACCTCAGCCCTTGGCTCCAAACTATTCTGAACGCAAAACTTAGTATAGTACATCAAGTCTGTCAAATTAAAATTAAAATTCCCATTTCCTAAAAGAGGTCACTCTCGAAATGGCCCATTAACCGCGCAGAGAGCACTCATGCACGACGGATAATGGAGACAAAGCTTCCGTAGGCGCGGCGGACTGTATTCGAAGATGTTCGCTAGACCAGGCGGCAATGTCCGCGTAACAGGTTGAATGGCTTAATAATAGAGGCGAACGTTAATTGCAAAGGTTAGAAGTGACGTAGTCAAAAGCCAACTATTAATTTTAATCCAGTACTCTCTACTAATGAAAACTTCAACAAATAACAAAAATAAATTCAAGGTACAATTATAACAAACATTGTTGAAACTCCACATGAGAATAGTAATGCTTCCCACAAAGTAGACTTACATTCGCGGTCCAAATTTTATTAAAATAAAGACCCATTTGACGAAATTTTGCGGTTCTTTTTTATATATACATTAATGGGTACTGCGTTTGTCTTTTTTTATATATATAAAAATGGGTATTTTTGGCAAGCAGCAAACTCTGAGGGAGAGGAATGCAATTCCTTCATAAGATTTAAAGAAAAATGTGTTATTTTGCCCATACCTAACACAACAACCCTAACACAACAACCCCGACTACACGTTGACGTATACATAGGGCATAACATGCTTGCTAAACAAGCAACCACGGAATTAAGAGATACCCTATACCTTACAGACAGGTTGCAGGAAGGTAGTGTTTGCTGTAATTTACGCTTTAGCTTAGTAGCACAAAGATATTTACGTAGTCTATAAATTTCAATATTTTGACAACTATAAATTATTGTACCGTCCAAAATTCTGAGCTTCACAGGCATTCATTTTTGCCAACTAACTAACGAATTAAAACGCCTTTATTCTAAGTAATCTCCTTATGAATAAACCGTACCCTCATGCCATATTAAAATAAGAATAAAGTACCAGACTTGGAAGAACAGCTGAAAACAGAGTTCACATTCCATCTAATTTATAGCATCTTACCTCTAAGAGAGAGAAGGATGAGGAGAGAAGAGAGGGAGGAGGAGAGGGGAGAGAGAGAGAGAGAGAGAAGAGAGAGAGAGAGCAACTTTTTCAAGTAAGAGAGAGAGAGAAGAGAGGAGGAGAGAGAGAGAGAGAGAGAAGAGGAGGAGGAGAGAGAGAGAGAGAGAGAGAGAGCAACTTGTTTTTAAAAGAATTCTTTATAAAAATACTTGAGGAAAAAAAATCGACCGTGTTTTGAAAGTTCCGTTTACTTGAGAAGATGCGACCCATGACTTAACTTTTAACTTTGTTATTGGGATGTAAAAATCATATTATTACAAAATTTTTCTCTCTCTTTCTTTCTAACACCAGGAGAGAAAACAAACCAAGGAGTAAGAAAAAAGAAGGAATGGTTCCCCAAAAGAGAGAAGCATACAGAAATAAAAACAGAACTGCAAATGAAAAGGGCTTAGAAAGAGGAGACAGAAACAGTTTGCAGAAAAATAAGAGGAGGAGGATGGACGACAAAAGAATAAATATCCAAAATAGAAGAAGAAGAAGAAGAGGAAGAAGAACTCAAACACAAGGATAAAATCGAGGCAACACAAGCTGCCTTGCATCACCTCTGAGAAAAACAACTGGACTTTAAACACTGGCCTCGCATACTTCCAGCCCTTCTCCGAATATAGTACTATTATTAAAGAACATGAACGGTTGTCAGGTCATTCCAGGGGGGGAATGAGTAGGCAAAGGAAGAGGGAAGAAGTTAATGTAAAGGATTATCGATGCAGTGGAGAGAATTAGGCAGTAATGATTAATTACTGTAGGGTGCTCGAGCCTTGCCTCACCTACAGCTTGAATAAAGCGAGAACATTTATTTATCAGTTTCGAGACATATCACCCGTGAAAGTTTTGTTCAATATGAAAACTTATTGATTTGGCTATCAGACATTATGTTATGTATTAATGACAGCTTACACTTCTTATCTTACTGGATATTCTACCTTGGTATCATAACAATATGGCGGGTCACTCTCAGTTAATGATCAAACTAAAACTCAAACAAATAGTTCTTAGATACGATGAATGTTGTCTATTGAAAGTGAAATACTCGTAAGGGTGGCCGTAGACTTTCAAAAATTTTGCTCCAATACCGAAGGCTTTGGTCCTTCCAAAATGTCACTCTCCAATTCAATTAACACATGACGGGCCATCAAATCCTTTAAAGAGTAGCTGCATCTTGAGGAATTATTTAGGGAAAATTCAATCATAGGGAATATATATGCATAACTGAATCTTATTTTACCGTGTGTATATATATATATATATATATATAATATATATATATATATATATATATATATATATATATATATATATTATATATAAATGATGAACGTGTGTAAAATGTTGAATCGCTAAAATTTCACGCCGTGAAAAAAAAGGAGAGAGCATTCGCTAAAAATACGTACCTGCGAATCACTCGAGTCGGAGGACTCTTCAGCCTCCTTGGTGAGCATATCCTCCTCCTCTTCTGCCTCCTCGTCCTCCTCCTCCTCCTCCTCGTCCTCTTCGCTTCCTCCTCTCCTCTTCGCCTCTCCTGCCGTCGTCACCTCTTGGGGATTCGTAGAAGGCACTGCCGGGATTCCTGACGGCGTTGTTGATGCTGCTGTCGAAGTGTCTTTTGATGCTCTGCTTTTATTCTTCTTACTGCTAACGGTGTCTTTTTCGGCTGCTATCGCTGCCACTGTTGTGTCCTCCTCCTCCTCCTCTCATCCTCTCCCCCCTCCTCCTCCTCCTCCTCCTTCTCCTCAACTCCCTCTTCTGTTTTCTCCTCTCCCTTCGCCGGTTCCGTTCTTGGTTCCACTCGTTTCTCCTCTTCGACTGGTTCTGTAACTTGTACTACTTCTACTTCCATCTCCTCCTCCTCCTCCTCCTGCTCCTCGTCTTCATCATCCTCTTCTTCTTCCTCCTCCTCCTCCTCCTCCTCTATTTCCATTGTTCCCTTGGTTCCCTCCTCCTCCGAGTTATCATTTTCCTCACTTACATCTACGTCTGTCTCTCTTTCCTCACTGCATTTAACTGTATCATTCGCCTCCTCCTCTGTCTCCCGTCTGTCTACCTCCGACGTCTCTGTCTGCTCCTCCGCCTCCTCCCCCTCAACCTCCATCATTCCTCCTCCTCCTCCAGCCTCCTCTCCTTGAGGGTGACCTTGTTGCTCTGCCCCGACCTGCTCGTCGAGGACGTGGTGTTCGGCCTGGCTGTGTCCTTCGAGGATCTGCTGTTCTCCCTCGGCAGGCTTGTGCCCCTGGCATAGCCCTTCAGCAACATCGGCCTCTTGAACCTCCTGCTGCTGTTGTTGTGGTTGTTGGTGTTGTTGGGTTATGATGTCCGGCTGTTGTTGGTGCTCTTGGTGTTGGTGTAATGAACTCAACGATACTGTAAAGGCTGTCGGATGAATCTGAATAGGCACGCCATTCGAGTCCACCTTCACCTGCAATGAATAATGAATATAGATTCATTTTAAAGAGAATGGACTAGTGTAGGAAATAAGGTGGCCGATAATAAAGTCACAGGAAAAAAGGCAACAGGAAAAAAAGTCACAATTTTGTCTAGGAAAACTGAGTCACAGGGGAAAAAAGTCACATTAATTTAAGGTGGCCGGTAATAAAGTCAACGGGAAAAATGTACAATATTTCTTGGCGGTCATTATCTTTATGATAGTTACAGTGTTTTGTTTGTTTTTACGTAATCCCCAATGGGATTTTTTTTACTAAACATGCCGCAAATATGGTTACATAACGGGTTAAAAACCTTTGGGGGGTCACTATCTAGGAAAAATTTATGCAACTTTTTGTTACCTGGATTAGAATACAGACATAAAAAAAAAAACGTTGTAGAGTGACATCCCCTTCCTCCAACAACGCTTTCCGGTTTCTGATTAAAAATATTCTTTGAAACTTCTCTAATTACAACTCCTCCCCCCCACCCAATCTCCCATCAAATCTGACAACGCTTTGGCTACCTACTATAATGAACAGCCGTTATTGCTAGTTCTCTAGCTATATCTGAGTTCATTTCTTCTAATCAGTTCTATCTGTCTCGACGTTAAATTTATTCCCAACTCATACCATTAGCATTGGACTGAAATATCTGTAGGGCTGGTTCTTCCTTCCTAATCATTAGTTTATCACCTTTTCTTGTAAGTTCTCTCCTTCTGCAGGCTGATTTTCCTTTGGAACCTCTTGGGTTTATAGTCTTTTAACTGTCCATAAGGGTTTCAGCTTTAAAAGAAAAAGTCGATTACCAGTTTACCCCTGCGTAGATGGAACCTTGTGATATACTTGTTTCTTTAGAGTCTATGTTATTTTCGTCGTTAAATCCTTGCACATAAACTCTGTCTTTTACAATAAGCAATTTCCGTTCACACCGGACGTAGAAATGGGCATTTATGCGTAAATGGGTACCGTTTTCTGCTGGAGTCACTGAAAATTATGTGGGGGTGGCAGTCTCATCCCTATAGACTTGATGAGAAACCGGAAGGTATCACCTTCCTCCAATATGGCACAAAATTAGTATGGTTGAATGAATCTCTCTCTCTCTCTCTCCTCTCGCTCTCATCTCTCCTCTCTCTCACTTCTCTCTCTCTCCTCTCCTTACCTTGCATTGAATAACTATGTATTGTCTTCCTCCTTCTCTCCAGCTCCACCTCCCAACCACACAAACAACTCCAACTCCATGTTAATCATTAGTCTCTTTCCCTCTTCACAGACGATTTATTAATATTATAATATATTATAAATATATATATTATTATATATATATAATATATATATATCGATTATTTAATGAAAAAAAAAAATTGGGGTATATATATATATATAATATATATATATATATATATATATATATACATTCACTATACACACTTGATATATATATATATATATATATATATATATATATATATATATATATAATATAGATAATATATAACACTCGATACACAGACAACTAAACTAGTAATCAAAAGTCAGGCTCTTACGATTTACGCCTGATTTTCGTCCGGAAAAAGGCTGATTTACCAGAGATTTTGTTGGTAAAGCTTTTCGGTCTCCTGTCATTAATAATGAATATGGGCCTCCCATCCATCAAACCAACCCTCCCTCACCACTTCCATCATTAGCCATAGAAGATGGAAAAACCGCCCTCCGTTGTTCATAACGACCGAAAATCCTCCTCCTTCTCTGTTAATAAAGACTGGAAACCCGAGGTTCCACCCCCCTCATTTTCAACAGAGTTGTCTAGTCTCCCACGAGCCAGCCTCGCCTCCCCCCCCACCCAACAGGCACCCCCCGCCCCCCATCCCCGCCCCAACCCACGGAACAGGAAGCCAAGCAACTCTCTTATTGGGAATCCGACGAGAGACGGTTGGCCAGACCATGAAAGTTATTTATTTGGTCATGACCGAAGTCAATGAAGATGCTTCGATATAAAGTTTGAGAAATGTAAAAGCGAAGAAGGAAAATTCTATAAAATATCGTTTGGAAAACGGATACGTGCGAAGAGAAGTTAAAAGCTTCATCGTTCGACGAAAAATTGAAGTCCACTGACTCCAATTGAAACTGACAACAGATTTAGGAAGAAAAGTCCACCGACTTCGTCTCACGCAGAGACAGCTAGGAGAAGATGCTCAGTCATACCATCATTCGCTTTCTCATTTCTTTGTCTATATTTCTATTCATTATTGCTGTTTCTAAAATATTCAGCAATGCACTGTTTTTTTTTTATTAGTTTTACATCCTTATTAGGGTCGATACTTTCATCAGGCACATTATCATTTATTTATTTATTTTTGTCACGGGTTGTCTCCATAAACTCTAATAGATACGTTCAGAGATCTTTAAAGAACGTGTACGGTAGTAATTCAATAAGAGCAAAAAGCTTTCTCTCTCTCTCTCTCTTCTCTCTCTCCTCTCTCTCTCTCTCTCTCTCTCTCTCTCTCTCTCTCTCTCTCTCTCGGCAATCCAAGCGTGCGTTATTTCCTAAGTGTCTCATTTATTGCTTAAGCTAAACAAAGTATAATGATACGCAAGCTATATATATATAATATATATATATATATATATATATATATATATATATATATATATATATATTTACTATAAATCTACATTATACTATTTTAAACGGAACAATATACAGCAAAGAATAAAAGAAATAGCTAGGAAACAATAACGTACAGTATTAAGTAGCTTAAAAATATAACCCTAAGTCCTATTCTAAATTCCCATTCCGCGGAAAAAAAAAAAAAAAAAAGATGACAAGACAAAATTTCCACCCTCCTCAATCTTGTCTTTCCTCTATCCCTCTAAAATCGCCCCCCTACGCTCGTCTGAAATCCTCTCGGGAACATCTAGCAGCATTTCCCCTTCCCGAACCCACTTGGAGTTTTTGTTGATGGACGATTCTCTCGAGTTAACCAGTGACGTGAGTGGCCTCGCTCTTTACCGTTTTCTATATAGTTGTGCCGTTACCGTTTTCTATACGGATGCCTGCAGTTAGCTTCGGCAAGCCGTATTGAAAAAGCAAACGGTGTTTTACCGGAAATACAATTCTGCAATTCAAATACTGAAGTGTATCAAATTTAGAACTTTACAAGTTGAAACGAAGAAGCAATGCATTACTAATCTCAAACAATTCTACTATACTTTAATCATTTATTTCCATTTTTGTCTACTTACTTATTAACCTGTTTATTTGTTTTTGGGTTTTAAATAAGTGACCTCTTCCTGTTTCCCATTACATTCTGATACTATCTTCTAATGAACGCTATATTCTTTGGAAGCTTGAATTTGATAACAATATACTAGCTATCAAAACCACATGAAAATTAAACCAACGCAGCATCAAAGCATAACAGAATTACAAAGCATAAGGCCAAAGTATAATTGCATTAACGCTCGCTCCTTTTTTCTTCTCTCTTTCTCTCTCTTTTAGCCAGAAGTATATTTTATTACAGTAATTTAATAGCATAAGCATAACGTATTTATACTGAGAGTAATGGCAAAGGATCATAAGTTATGCACATTTACCTAGAAAATTTATTACAGTACTTCAACAATCATATTAAGCTAGAATCATAAAAAAACTTAAAGCGTATTTTACTATTAAACGTACGTGTTTCCAAAAGTAAGTTACGAACCCCATGCGTTTATATTTCAGTAATTAAACTGTACGTAGTATGTATGTATGTATGTATATGTATGTATGTATGTATGTATGTATAATATATATATATATATATATATATATATATATATATATATATATATATATATATATCCATTATCTAGATATATATATATATATATATATATATACATTACAACAACGCAAATTACGTTTCTCTCATGGCAATACGTAAACAAAAGTATTTTACAATTACAAATACAATATTTTGAAGCCTGAGCGCAATCGGCATTTATTCATGAAAAAAATGACGAAGCCCAATTCTATTTCCTGTTGGATAATAAAATAATATTCCATTTATTATCGACTTCTGCTCCGTGAGGGAACACCTTTTTCCCTCCGTTTCTAGTTCGTTTAAAATGTCCTTACTCACTGTAGGCTGGCATTCTATTACAAACCCTTTACTGGGGGAAATTGAATTCCTGTTGCATACTCCCCACAATCAAAATGTTGTCTGGATCTCAAAACGCCAAGTTTCAAAACCATTACCCCGGTATTATTGTCTTGAGGCTTGCCTTTGAAAAAAAAAACCGGAAGATATAATTTCCATTCTTCATCTCTTACGTGTCATATTGTCTTTCACACACACATATATTTTATATATATACATTTTATATGCATACATACATAATTATATATATATAATATATATAGATATATATATATATAAGAACAATAATATTTTATTTACATATATACACTTTATTTGCATGCATACACATCACAAACCCACACATACACACATTTATATATATATATATATATATATATAGATATATATATATATATATATAATATATATATATATATATATTTCAAGTACAAAAGGCCCACTAAAACATTCTGGTTTAAAGCTAAGGCACTTACCTGATAAGGGTAGGATAGTCCACCGAAATATAGTCCTTGCTTAAAACCAGAGTGTTTAACGGGCCTTTATACTTAGACGGATCTTGTTTTAACAGAAGAATTTATATATATATATAAAATAAATATAATTATATATATAATATATATATATATATATATATATATATGACATGTTTTTAACAGATATAAGCTTTTTCTCTTAATCTCTCGTGTCCTCTTCGGGACACACACACACATACCCCAAAAAAAATTCCGAACACTATATTTTAATGAAAACCATCATATGGACAGAAGAGCCTTTCCTCGCGTATAATAATTCATGGGGCGCTCTCCTCCCTTTTCAAAGGCTCCTTGGAATTAGCCATCCTTTCAGTTCTACATTGTCATTTGTCATTGTCAGTTCTGCCTTGTCATTCAGCGCCAGAAACCCAGTCATATCACACACCTTACTCTCATTATTGGCACGTTCCCTTTCTCCCCTTTTACTTGTTATTCTCGTCCGTCCAACTTTCGTTATTCTCAACATTCTTTGCTTTTTCTCATTTCTTTGTTCGTGATGCACTGCTTCTTCTCGTCTTTCTCAGTTATTACTAGTATTACTCCACACTCATTACACTCTCTCCTGATTAATCCTTCTCGTTTTTCTATTTTCATTTTTTAATGGATTATCACTCAGCGCTCATTCTACCCTCCTGGCTCAGCCTTTCCATTAAGGCTAAACATCCAGACCCCTTTGTAAAAATACCTAATACAAAACTCTATTTCAATCTTATTACACTAATGAAATTTGTCACATTTTGGCTGTTTCATTTCCTTTTGAAACTTATTCATCTGTTAACCTTTCATTTCCATTCTTCGTTTTCATGATGTTCATATCCGTGCGTTTGTATTTTCCACTTCCTTTGATAACCGCTACTTTTTTTAATCGGCCCTTCTCTCTCATTTCTCGACTTATTCTAAACCAATTTACTTCATTCAGTTTTTTCCAGTTAACTCCCGTCTTGACTATTACTTTTTCCATCTTAAATATGACTTTTCCACGTTGTTCCTTTCCCCAACTTCTAATATCTTTTATTCTCTCTCTCCTCTCCGGCTATCTTCAATTATGACGCATCCCTCTACATTCCCGCTTTTTATTGTTGACTCTGTCGTAGTCGACTTTCCTTAAAATCTTTCAATATTTTTCTCATTCTTCCGACTCATTCATTTACTTCCCTCGCCATCTTTTCCTCCTGCGATGTTTTCTTGCTTATTTTATTCTTACGTTTTCCCTTCATTCTTACATTCAATTCTTCCCTTATGTCACTTCGGCTCCCTCGTCCTTCACCCGTTCTTACCCTCGTCTTTCCTTGCTCTGTTTTTCATCGCATTTATTTTTATTTTACTCGTCCTTTATTCTAAAAACTTGCATTTTCTCCTTTTTCTCCTTTAAAACGACACGCTTCCATGAAAAGCGTGTATGTGTGATATATATATATATGTGTGTGTGTATGTATGTATGATATGTATGTATGTATGTATATATGTATATATATATATATATATATATATATATATATATATATACACACACAATATAGGTATATATATCTATACGTATGTATATATGAATCACGTTGGTTATGTGATTGTGTGAATATATATATGATATAATATATTATATATATATATAATATATATATTATATACGCACCACAACACACACACACATATATATATACATATATTTATATATATATATATATATATATATATATATATATAAGATTTTACTTTCTTATTCTTCATGTGTCAATAATAAATTTTTGATGACTTAGAGTCTTAGACCTACACACAGAGAGAGAGAGAGAGAGAGAGAGAGATAAGGCCCTTCCTTACCTGGACATGGACGGGACAACCCGATGCGTCGTGCTGGACGGGCAAGATGTGTAGGGGATCGATGGGCAGCGCCTTGGGGTCGATGACGTGCGTGAAGGCTGGATCTAAGGGCGTGAGGGCGGTCTCCCCCGGGATGAGGGTGGGGTCTATGAAGGGCGTCCAGTGCACCGGGATGGTGATCATGGGGCCCCCCGGGTACGCCTGCTGCATCACGACTCCCGCCAGCGGAGGTCCGCCGGGCTCCCCGGCGAAGATTTCGTTGGGGTCTGCAGGAGGAGGAGGAAAGTTAAGTAATTTGGAATAAAGTGTTTTTTTTTTGAGAGATGGTGCTCGTCTTGGAGGGGACTTCATAAGACTACTATAGCTGGTTCACTTGAGATAGATTTCTCAGTGAGCCCTATGCCCACGAGACGTTTGTTTGGTGGCCGCTGATTGGCTGGGAGCTGCCTACCTCCCGGTACCAGCCAATCAGCTGTCGCCAAACAAACGTCTCGTAAGCATAGGGCTCCTCCAAGAATCTACCTTAAGTGAACCAACTATAATATCCTAGGGGTACGTTAGCATACACAAACACACCTATACATATGTATATTTATAAGGTACGTTAACATACACGCACCATTACTCAACTATGTATATAAACTGAGAACAATAACAATAGAAATATTCGGCAAGACACACCTGGACACTTCCTTAACTTAAGAAACAATAAACGTTACAAAAATCGCCTGTACATTACATTCAATAGATCATACAGATTCATCTCTTGGTTAGGAAAGGCAATGAAAAAGTTTCATATCAGCTTATAACTGCGGTGTATGTATGCGTGTGTATATATAGATATACATATATAGTATAATGAATTAATTATTATAGTAATATATAATATTATTATTATTAATATACACATAACGACAAATCTGCGAAGGGAAGAGGAACGACGGAGTACTGTCAGCAAAGGACGAGAGGTCGAAAGTCCTTGCAGTACTCCGTCGTTTCTCTTTTCTTCGTGGAATTTGTCTTTATATATAATATATATATATATATATATATATATACATATATATATATATACATGGGACACTATTTGCAACGGCAGCACATGATTTTGATGGAGCTTCACATTTGTTTAACAAGTACCCTATAAAACTGCAAAGGTTGCATAAATTGCACATCACATGAATCAGCGTAGGTAAATGTCCCGCTTGATTAGCGCACCAATTAAAAGCATTTATCGCAGCGATTCGGAACTCCATTAACGTAGAATCCTGTGTAATGACACAAAAGGTCATATCAAATATTCCGCAGATTTGATTTGCACAGCTGCTGCTAAAATTGCTCTCGAAATGATTCAGGCGGAATTTGATTTACAATCATGATATTATTTCATAGACAGTGCCTATGGTCACTGATATCTCATTAATAATACCGCTGATGCACTGCGTCACTACTCTAAAACAATGCACTTTGTATCTTAATAAACCATTTATATTTTCATACAGTTATTTATTTCATCTACATTTTTCTTTTCTTACTACTGGTCTCCTTCCTTTTATATATCCTGTTACTTTCTGTAACTTCCTTCCAATGATTACTATATTCTTTGGAAGCTTGAATTTCGAGTCAACAACAACAACAACAACAACAACAACAATAATAATAATAAAATAATAATAATAATATAATAATAATAATAATAATAATAATAATAATAATAATAATATAATAATAATAATAATAATAATGGTACGATCCCAAGATCCATGAAAAGGAACCTGGAAAAATTAGATGATGAAGTAGCTCCAAGACTCATGTAGAAGACTGTGCTCCTGGAAACAGAGCACATACTCGTAGTTAGGAAAGTGATGGATTCCTAAGGAGGCAGGATGCAACACCAACAACAACAATGATAATAATAATAACTAACGAAAGGCTACGGTGACTGAAAATGTCCATATTGTCAATAATTTGATTACTGAAGAGCCACAATGTTCCTTCTTGTGTAGCTTTTCTTATAGAATATCAGTAAAACAAAGTACAATTCTATATATTTTAAGGCCTTCTTCCCCCCTTCGTCAGTATAAAATGTACACGCTTACTTTACTTCTGACGAAGGCGCGGAAGCCTGTGAGGCAAAGGAATCGTGGGTTATTATACTAGCAATTTGTTGTCACTTCTAGATTGCTCCAATGTTAAAAACAACATGGTTCTAGCAACCCCATTCCCCCAAAAAAGGAAACGAGGCCTTTCCCCAAAAAAGGACTAGAAAAAGGCCACTAGGGTGTCCATTCTACTGTCCTTTGCACTTAAAAAAATTGACACGAAATTTGACCATCAGACGTCCAACGATTCCGAAGGACAAACCGATAAGGCCTCCAGCGGATGATTCAGGCGGAGCTAAATTTAAACAAGCCTTAAATATATCATGTGGCAGGAATACATTGACACTGCCGCTACGCTGTGGTAATTATAAGTCTGCTTAAAATTTGTTAAATTCAGGTTGTGTATCTCAGTACAGAAAAACATCAGAATAGGCAGCATATAATTCTGCTCGGGCATGAAAGATTTCATGATCATGTATAGTTAATTGTCTCTCTCTCTCTCTCTCTCTCTCTCTCTCTCTCTATGGAGTTACTGCGTAGAAGCACGAATACTTGCCTCTTAGGAGGCGATAATTAAGATTTTTTTCTCTCTCTCCTCTTCTCTCTCTCTCTCTCTCTCTCTCTCTCTCAACAAAACACACAGAACGTCTTTGATTTTGGTCAGTAACAACATCAAGGACATTCATTGACCCCAGCAAATTTGCCATTCATACCAGCATAAACCTCTCTCATTCGGATGTCAACCGACCCTTCCTATATTAGTATGCCCGATCTATTACGCTAGACAGTCTCTCTCTCTCTCTCTCTCTCTCTCTCTCTCTCTCTCGTAGTAGCCATCTTGCTTGGTGGAGGAACGTTTGCCCGCGTGAAGTCAGATTAATCAACAGATATCACAAGTTTAACATACGACTAGAATTTGAGAAATATCTAGAAGTGTTCGTGAACTATCGGTGATAAGATTAGTGTGAAAATAGTAGGATAAAGCGTCTTCTAAGTTAGTTTATCAAGTGTAATACTGTAAATCAGAACAAGATGACAGTAAGTTCCAACTGCGGGAAGAAATGGCGTAATTTAGCGTGTTTAGCAGATTCGCAATACGATGAGGTAGCAGGAAGGGAACTGGCATTTCTCATCTATGAAATCAGCAACAGTCCTAACCAAAAAGATACAAAAGCATTCATAGATATATTAGAAGGATATAATCCTTCAAACTGGAACAAATCTAATGAAAACATCTTGAAAATAATTGAAGAAGTTCCAAATAAAATCCAAGTGGTCAAGAGACTCATAAAGAAAATATACATAAACCAACATATTCCGACAAAGAAAATGAATAAGGTGAATCTTGTGAATATCCTAATTGACGCATTAGGAAAAAGAATGCCAAAAGCATGCAAACTGTGTAAGGTTTGGTATAGCATAGTCAATCCACAAAACCTAATCAGAAAATGTGCTGCATGCAACATTCCGACCCATCCACAGTGTGCTGAGGTAATACAAGATATGAAAAGATACAAGAATTTTTTGTTCAACTGTCTATCATGGATAGACAATGTTATTAAATCAAGATTGAATGTACAAATAGTTGAGGATGAAGAAGAAGAGAAGAGGAAGAAGAAGAAGAAGAAGAGGAAAACGGAAGAGAGTAAACAAAAATGAAATGACAAGAAAAAAAATAGGAAAACAAAGACAAGATAAAATTAGACAAATAGCGTAGATAAAATAGGAAGATGGTTAAAAGAAAAAATTTTTAATTTTTACACAGAAAACAGATAGTTATTGCAAACGATGAGAAATCGGATGAAACCAAGGTAATATCCGGTGTGCCACAAGGTACGGTGTTTAGCTGCAATACTGTTTGTTATTATGATTGAAGACATAGACCAGTAATGTTAAGGATTCGGTAGTGAGTAGTTTCGCTGATGACACAAGAATAAGTAGAGAAATTAATTCTGATGAAGATAAGGAAAACGCTCTACAAAGAGACCTTAACAAAGTATATGATTGGGCAGAGGAAAATAGGATGTATTTAACTCTGATAAATTTGAATCAATAAATTATGGAGACAGAGAAGGAAAGCTATATGCATATATGGGGACCTAATAATGAGACAATCACAAATAAGGAAGCAGTTAAAGACCTTGGTGTGATGATGAATAGGAACAGTTATGCAATGATCAAATAGCAATTCTGTTGGCAAAATGTAAAGAAAAATGGAATGTTGTTACGGCACTTCAAAACAAGAAAAGCTGAACACATGATTATGCTTTATAAAACATATGTTCGTAGTCCACTTGAATATTGCAATATGTATGGTACACACTATCAAAAGGATATTGCACAAATAGAGAGTGTACAAAGGTCCTTTACAGCTAAATAGAAAAAGAAGTTAAGGACCTTGACTACTGGGAAAGACTACAATCATTAAAATTATATAGTCTAGAAAGGAGAAGAGAACGCTACATGATAATTCAGGCATGGAAACAGATAGAAGGAATAACAGAAAATATCATGGAACTAAAAATATCAGAAAGAGCAAGCAGAGGTAGATTAATAGTGCCCAAAACAATACCAGGAAAAATAAGGAAAGCACACAGGACTTATTAATACCACTACACACCAGCATCGATAATGCAGCGTCTATTCAATGCGTTGCCAGCTCATCTGAGGAATATATCAGGAGTGAGCGTAGATGTGTTTAAGAATAAGCTCGACAAATATCTAAACTGCATCCCAGACCATCCAAGATTGGAAGATGCAAAATATACCGGAAGATGTACTAGCAACTCTCTGGTAGACATTAGAGGTGCCTCACACTGAGGGACCTGGGGCAACCCGAACGAACTGTAAGGTAAGGTAAGGTAAGGTCTCTCTCTCCAAGGGATAGCGAAGGGCGTATTCATAATTAGCCTACCTAGCAAAACTGTTGCTATGTATCTTGTTTCTACAGAGAGAGAGAGAGAGAGAGAGAGAGAGAGAGAGAGAGAGAGAGAGAGAGAGAGAGAGAGAGAGGGTTATTCCTAAGCACATAGCAAAATTGTTTACACGTATCTTGCTTCTACGAGAGAGAGAGAGAGAGAGAGAGAGAGAGAGAGAGAGAGAGGTATTCCTAATCACATAGCAAATCTGTTTCCATGTATCTTGGTGTGTGTGTGTGTGTGTGTGTGTGTGTGTGTGAGAGAGAGAGAGAGAGAGAGAGAGAGAGAGAGAGAGAGAGAGGTATTCCTAATCATCTAGCAGAACTGTTTCTATGTATCTTGTTTCTACAACGAGAGAGAGAGAGAGAGAGAGTCAATGACCTGCTCATCCTGAGGTTATATAAAAGGACACAAAGGGGTATCAGTTCAAACTTCTATTCATTTGTTTGTATCTCTTCTTATCAGCTTAATTAACTGGATAAAGATATGTCGTGACGCTGGTCTCACTGAGTGACACGAATCTATTTTTTCTTTCTTTCTTTTTTCTAGAGTTGGATGAAGAAGAACTAAACTATATAACGAATGAGAAGGTAAAGGAGGGCTTCGAAATCCATGGTGTTTATTTAATAAATAATGCTTATTAGCAGATATTTACATAATGAATTCATAACGGTGCATGTTCTGTTAGTATACATTAGAATCGAATTGATCTAATGTAAAAAGAGAGATAACTAAATAAATAAATAAATAAATAAATAAATAAATAAATCAATAATATAACTATATATTATATATATATATAATATATATATATATATATATCATATATATATATATACATATATACAGAAGAGAAATTTATATATTAATGGCAAAATGACACATGAACTCCCATCATGAAGAGGCATCATACTGAAGATCGTTTCACTGTCAATCTGTGACACACGCAAAGAGTAAAATAAATAAATAAAGAAATAAAATTAAAAACTGGTATCGTTATCAGAACAAAAGAATCTGCGCAATAAACATAAGGAAATTGGTGATCTCCAGCGATCCCTTGAAACTGAATATATGAATGACGTTAGATGCACAAAACTAAGCTTTAAAGCGAATAACGAAACGAAGAACATGTTCAATACTGAACAGGTTTGGAAACGGTCTTGAAATAACTTAATTTTATGAACTATACACTTATGCCAGGTATACCCTTATGAATAGTTAACAATTGATCTTTTCTTAAAAATGATTAACAAAGACGATGTAAAGTGATGGACTCCGGTGGTCCCCAAGAGGACGAAATTTAAAAATTCGCCAGTGGTTCTTCCTTTACATGGCTTAAGAGAGAGAGAGGAGAAGAGGGGAGAGAGACCCGAGAGGAGAGAGGAGAGAGAAGAGAGAGGAGAGTAAACAAAATTCCCGGTTCCCGAAATAAAATTGGAAACAGATAATCAAGACTTCGTTGACGAAATTCCATTAATGAGGGTGTTGGTGGAAAATTCTCCCCAGCCATAAAAATGAATATGAAATATTTGCAACATAGACTTTGCTCAGAGAAAAAGAGTTTTGCATCACTGAATAAACAATCCATAGTAGTCAGAATGATCATAAAAATGCTAAGGTTGGGTTATATAGCATCTTCAGAATAAGAAAAAAAATGAGTCATTATTATCTTAAATGGAGATCTCTTTGAGTTACTCAGCGCCTTAAAAAAAAAGGGAATAAAAATACTACATTACATTCATCAGGAAATTCATTAACGCAAGCATATACTATGCCAAGGATTATACAGAACCTCACGAGAAGATATTCCCAATTTGGTTATCAAATTCATCTGCATGCTAGCTCACACAAATAAACACTTACAGTTATTATCATCAAGCGTTTACTCTCCGGAATGGAAGTTATCTATAACTGCATTACAAGCTGCACGTATGGATGGCCAACAAAGGCCCTCTTATTCTCTGCCGTACCCTTATATGTGTACGAATGCAATCGTGTGTATGCGTATACAGTGTACATATATATAAGTGTGATGGCGCATATATACATATATATATAATATAATATATATATATATATATATATATATATATATATATCACACACACACACACACACACACACATATATATATATTATATATATATATATATATACATTATACTAATATATACACATACTTTTTTTTTCTTTTCAACACGCTATTTTGTCCTTAAAAAGGGTTATGTCCTAAGGTGTTACTTTCCCTGGTACCAGAAAGTATCTAGTTCATTCACCACTATAAATTAACTAACGTTTATAATTAAAATCCCTCATACAACATTCTGTTTCCTCTGTAACTAAAGTGACAGCTTCATACTAAGCGCAGACATTTATTAAAATAATCTACGCATAGGCTTAGGATAAAGTTTTAACCGAAAGAAATAAAAAATATCGTGTCTAATTTAAATCACAAAATTACACAAACATACATCAAAAAAAATTCTGCACGACATTCACTTACAATAAAAAAAAAAAAAATGTTCAGAAATATTTTTGTTTTTTTTTTTGTTTTTTTTTTTTTTTTTTACAAAAAAACAAGAAAATGTAAACAGAAAATATCCCGTCTATTTCAATAATAAAATTACACAAACATACATAAAAAAAAATCTGCACACCTATTCACTTTAAACGAAAAAATTTTCAGAAAAAAAAAAATCTGACCATTTACTGTGAGGTCTGACCCATAAGTCTGGCCGCGAAGAAACCCAGTCGGCCATTAAGGTCTCAGACCCCATTAACTCGGCTGTTTTTCTTCTCGAACCTCCCCCAGCCCCCAATCAGGTGCTGAACCTCGTGGCACTCTTTCTCAATTGTCGAAACTCGTCGACGATAGTCGAAAAAAAGTTTAGTATTGGAAATAGTATGACGTTCGTTCAATAGTGCATTATCTATGGAACCGTTTGTTTGACTGTTTAAGACTAATTCTTGCTTTGCTTTTTTTTGCCTTTCACTTTATATCTCTTTTCAGTTTATGCAATAAGTGATTCTATCAATTGAAGTATATGTTTCAATTCGATACGATATGTTGTGATAAAATTCCCTATATGGACCATTACTCAGCGATGTTCATTAATAAAACTGGATATTATATAACCAACTACAGTTAGTATTCAAAGTAATGTTTTAGGTTAAACCCAATTGGTTGTTATAAAATTTAATTAATTAGTTGTTAGATTATCAATTCGAATATTCATTAAGACGTTGAAAAAATTCATAAAAACAAACGGTTGAATTTATGAACCTCACTTTCGTCCGTTGCTCAATGATGTCGGAATGAAATTTATCTGTTAAATTCTCTTGATAAAATTCTCTTGAAACTTCCAAGTTAACATAGGAATACAGAGCCTTTGGTCATTGCTTCATTGATTGATTTAGACAAAAGGCTGTCGTCGAATTAGATAATATGTGTATTAGGCTGTGTTGTGGGGGGTTGTAGGGAGAGCACTCTTCAAGAGGACTAAAATATAATGTTATGAGTGACAAGATGTACACAATGAAGACAAGCAAGGTTGTTTACACAAAATTATTATTATTATTATTATTATTATTATTATTATTATTATTATTGTTGTTGTTGTTGTTGTTGTTGTCGTATTATCATTAACACTGCTATTGTTATTATAATCTTTACTGTCGTTGTTACTCATATTATTATCGTTCTTGCTTTTGCTGTTGTATTATCATTATTACTGCTAATGTTATTATCATTATTATTGTCGTAGTTCTACATGTAATTATCATTATTATTACTATTGTTATAATTATTATTATTATTATTCTTGTTGTTGCTGTTATCAATATTACTGATTGCGTTATTACCATTTGTACTGTCGCTGTTCTACATGTTATTATTATTATTATTATTATTATTATTATTATTATTATTATTATTATTGCTGTTGTTGTATTATCAATATTACTGATTGTGTTATTATCATTTTTACTGTCGCTGCTTTCTAACAATGTAATTATTATTTATTATTAATTATTATTTATTATTATTATTATTATTAATATTATTAATTATCATTATTATTATTATTATTTATTCTTATTTATTATTTATTATTATTTATTATTATTATTATTATTATTATTATTATTATTATTATTATTATTATTTATATATCAACCCCGATACCCGACGAAGAGAGATCCACGTAACCTCAAGTGAATAAACTTTGACGAAACAAAGAAGCAACAAAGACCAGTGTAGGACAACCCAACGAGAACAAAGTTGCCAAAACAAACGAATCTCTTTCTTAATGTCCCAAAACGCGCGAACACAGAAGCACAAAAGAAGGAAAGATCCACCAGAGACATATCTCTTCGGAGAACATTTTGTATCTGTAGCTCTGAAAACGAGTATCTGTGAGAGCGTCCGTGACAGAGCTGTTTAATTTTGCCGTGGGTATAAATTTCCTCTGCGTGAAATTGTTCCAGAAGATTGTGGGGAAATAAACTGATTGCTGAATGGATATATGCATACAGAAAGTGATTAATGAATGGATAAATCCACAATGAAATAAACTGATTAATGAATATATACATAATGAATTAAATAAACTGATTAATAAATGGATATACCCATAATGAAATTAACTGATAAATAAATGATATCTCCATAATGAAATAACTAAAATTGATTAATAAAAGATTTATACATAATGAAATAAATAAATTGATTAATTAATAAAAGATTTATACATTATGAAATAAATCGATTAATAAATTATTTATATATCATGAAATAAATAAACTAATCAATTATGGATATATACATAATGAAATAAATACACTGATTAATAAAAGACAGATCCTTTTCCTGTAGGGCCATAGTCCAGAGACCACCGAAAAGAAGAAGAAGAAGAAGAAGAAGAAGAAGAAGAAGAAGAAGAAGAAGGAAGAAAGAAAGAAAGAAAGACAGAATGCAATGAAGAGCGGACGAGAGCATTTAAGACAAGAAGCTGCTATTATTCTTTCGACACCACCTTTTATTACTCTCGCGCCTAATTACCCCAAGGAGCAATTAGATTGAAGGTAATGAGTTCAATTTATGGCGAGTCTTTTTCTTTGAAACGTTCCCTAATTCCATTTTGGATTAATTACTTCCACTTCCATCATTCTTTACTTATCGTATGATACGTTCTCTCAACTGCCTTTCCTCCCATAACTCTCTCTCTCTCTCTCTCTCTCTCTCTCTCTCTCTCTCTCTCTCTCTCTCTCTCTCTCGTGTACCTGTATGTCTGTACGTAAGTATTCTAACAGCACTGCGACATTTTAAGATTCTGAAACAGTTTCTGCTTCGTTAATTCGAGAGTAGTAACTTGGAAAAAATAATAGAAAAATACAATAAAATAAATAAATAAATAAATGAATAAAAACTCCAATATATTAACATTAACAATGACAATAAAAAAATCATTACACATAACAGCAACTAATTTGTCAAGATACACACAAACACACACAAAAGAGAGAGAAAAAAAGGCAGAAATAAACAACTCAGTCGTCAACAAAAACACGTAATGAAAAACAAGAGAACGATTTATGTTTCAAAGTCAAAGCTCCATCTCGGCTCCCGTAAGAATTGCAGGGAACGTCTTCTGCTCCTCCTTCGGGAGGGAGACGTATGTCTTTCGTGTTTGTCCATTTCTTCGAATTCTGTGTCAAGACAAATTACGTAGTTCCTGTTACTTGGTTTTTTTATTTTTAATTTTTATTCTATTTTCTTGTCGTTTTTATTGTCAATACAGGACTTTTCATTTTTTGCGTTTTGGTGATGGGAAGGGGAGAAGGGGATGGAGATGGGAAGGGGAGGGGAGAGGAGGAGAGGGGCGAAGAGGGGAGGGGAAGAAGATAGGGAAGGGAGAAGGGGAAGAGGACGGAGCTGGGAAGGGGAGGGAAGAGAAGGAGAAGGGGATGGAGATGGGAAGGGAAGGGAGGGGAGGGGAGGGGCGAGGAGGGGAGGGGAAGGAGATGGGAAGTGGAAAAGGGGATGGAGATGGGAGGGGGGAGGGGAAATGTTAGGGAGAAGGGGAAAGGGTTGCCTCCCCTACCAGAAAAGCTTCAAAGGCTTTTGGCAAATCTTATACTTGACAATAATGAATTTACTTTTTATAATGAGCCAGTCTCGTGCAACATAACCCTACTGTTTCTATAATCGCTTATTTCGTCAATAAAGATATTACCTTTTCTTCGAAGAGATTATTGTCTATTATCATTTTTATATGATAACTCTGAATTTATCTGCAACGAGATTAGTTTATATGGGATTACATTATTTTTCATTATGAAATCCGTTAAATGATTCTCTCCCACGTTAAAAGATGTTACCCCGTCCAAAACGATCTTATAGTTTAGCGATGTTCTTAGCTGTTCGAAAAAAGACCGTATTTTCTACTATATAGTTACGTAACCTTATCTGTAATGATTTATCATATTCTTCTTGTGCTTGAGAAAAGTTCTGTTAGAGGACAATCTTTACTCTTTCTTTCTTTGTGTGAGCAATCGACACTTATTCACTTCGTGATATATCCATATATATATATATATATATATATAATAGAGTAATATATATATATATAATATATTAATAATATAGAAGTCCTCCTTGCATATATGTTGTACATATAAACAACAACATATACATTCAGTTTCTATGGGACTCCTTCAAATAATCACACACACACACACACACACAATATATATATATATATATATATATATATACATACATACTTACATACATACACACACACACACACACACACACACACACACACACATATATATATATATATATATATATATATATATATATATATATATATATATATATATATATATATATATCTTCCCATTCAGCTATTCCACCCAGAATGACCCTCACCTCTGTACCAGAGAGATTCCCCTTACTTTCTTTCCTCCCCTTTTACTACGTCCCCTCGAGCAGGTCACGTTTCCCCTCGGAGTAACGTTTAAGCGGGACCATCCCCTCATTTTGCATCATAATGTGCTGTTGGCAGGAGGGGAGGAAGAGTCGCCATTTACGCGAATAAAATCAGAAACTGGCCGACACCGGAAGTAGAGTCAAGACGAGTAGTACCTCCGGCGAATCGATTCCGTTGCTTTATGTTAGAGATTAAGGAAAATATATAGTATTTTTTCAAATATATAATTAGGAATGAGTTCAGTCAATGAGATTTTGAATTTAAAGTAACAAAATACCACATTTTAAAAAAGGTGTTCGGCAGGAAGCGAAAAATGTGTAATTTCGATGCAAAACCTTTTAAATGAAAATAAAAGGGAACACTAAAGAATATAATAATTTGACAATTTTTTTTGAAAAAAAACTTTAACTTAGTTTACTTAAATAGTTCTTTACCGTTTTTTAATTTTAAATGAAAAAAACAAATATGGAAGTGAACGCTAAAGAAAATAATAAATAGAAAATTTTAGAAAAAACTTTACTTTAACTCATTTTACTTAATTAGTTATTCGCCGTTTTATTAAATTTTTAATTAAAAGTACAAATACGGAAGTGAACACTATAGAAAATATTGAATATTACAAAATTTTTAAAAACCCAACCTTACTTTATTTAACCTATTTTACTTAATTACTTATCTACCATTTTTTAAACTAGGGAAGGAGAGAAGGCAAATTGACCCCAGTGCTTAACGCTCACACGATCTTATCACTTCAGTCCCCAAGACAAACAAGATTATAAAAAAATTAGCTATGTATTTCAAACAGTTCCTCGTTGGACGAGTGGTTTCGCGCTCGGCCACCAATCCGGTGGTCCGAAGTCGATTCTCGGCCAGGCCAACGCGGAATCAGAGGAATTTATTTCTGGTGATAGAAATTCATTTCTCGAAATAATGTGGTTCGGATCCCACAATAAGCTGTAGGTCCCGTTGCTAGTTGACCAACTGGTTCCTAGCCACGTAAAAATATCTAATCGTTCGGGCCAGCCCTAGGAGAGCTGTTAATCAGCTCAGGGGTCTGGTTAAACTAAGATATACTTATTTCAAAGAAGGAGCTGACGCGTGGTACAAGATTTGACAAAAAGCTCCTGACGAAACCTAGTATATAACAGAGATGGCTCGAGGGAAAAATTCAGGGAAAGCCATTGAAAGCCAAGTGAAATTAATTAGAGAAGAAATCGCTATCTCACACCCGTATATAAATAACTGCTTATCTCTGCAAACCCTCACACATACACACTCACCCTCGTGCACATATGTGTGCGTGTATACGAGAGGTAGATATGTATTTATGTACATATAAAGAATATATACATTGAATTTATTAGTTTCCTCACATTCAATTCTTACTAAGATACAGAACATACACAACTGTACTCACATACTTTCATACATACATAATCACACATTCGACGTGGTTAAAATTAATGTTACTAAAAAATTATAAATAAATAAATAAAACGTCAACAGCGACTAGAGAATCCGAGGTATGAAAAAAAGTATATAGCATTAGTGCTTCCCTTAAAACATCGTGTGCCTTAGAGAGAGAGAGAGAGAGGAGAGAGAGAGAGAGAGAGAGAGAGAGAGAGATAAGATAAAAGTGTTTAAAGGGAAATTCTATGAATATTCGGGTGGGTACAATACACTTAGTAAATCCAGACATCCCCAAAAACGTGACATATACTCATGAATCATCCTCCATATACGATGCATAAAAATTAAAATGAAAGGCTGAAATGTTCGATATAATACTCTGGCGACACACGCAACATGAGAAATAGGGAAAACTCAAGCGATGTCTCTATGGAAATCAATCCATTTCAGGAAAACCGATCTGCGGTATGACTGCATGTTGGAGTGGGGAGAGGAGGGGGGGGCGTGCGCGGAAAGACCGCAAAGAATCACGGGGACCTTTTCTTTTTTAGGAACGGCCAGGAATCGATTCCAAACCAACAATGGAGCAAGTCAGAGTTGTGTGTAGAGGACGGAGAGCAAACCTCTCTCAGAAATAGAAAACCAACGTCATAAAAAAGAAAGAAAGAAAAAAACTCAGAAGGAAAAACATGCTTTTTGGTGAGAGAGCATTTCTGCTGTTTTTTCTTACGAAAAAAACTGTATTTTTGAAGTTAAAACTATTTTCTTTCACCAGGAGGAGAGTACGAAAACCATTTCTAGGAAAGCTGTGCCCACAAGCTTGAACCGAACATTTGAAGCCCCTTTGGGATCAAATAAATCATAACTTTTCAGTGAAAGAAATAAAAAAATATATA
>NC_087218.1:43274842-43276549 GCF_015104395.2 Macrobrachium nipponense
TAAAAGAAGAGAACATAAAAAAAAAAGTGTGAGGAAACACTCACCCTCGAAGACCTGGTCCTGTTGCTGGACGTCGGAAGGATCATCTCCCGTGACTGAGAGCGAGTTGTCCTCCACCGATTCCGACACTGACGAGCCGTCACCTACGACCTGCAGGAGAGAAAACAACAGATACGTAGTACTTAGTACAGGGGTTCTTAACAGGGGGTCTCCATACCCTGTGGGGGTATGGGACTTGATCTCTGGATACTTGTATATATTAGATTTTCACGTGACAATGTATGCATGGGTATATTTTGTAAATGAATAAGTATCTGAAACTATGATTTTAACAGGGGGTAGCCATACCCATTTGGGGTAAGAGAGCCACATGCTGTTGGTATGGGACTTGATCTCTGGATATTTGTATATATTTGATTTCCATGCTTCAGTGTATGCATGGGCACATTTTGTAATAATTAAGTATCTAAAACTATGATTTTAACAGGGGGTATCCATGTCCATTAGGGGCATGAGAGCCACTTGCTGGGGAATATGGGACTTGATCTCTGGATATTTATATATATTTGATTTTAATGAGTCAATGTATACATGGGTACATTTTGTAAATAAACAACTATCTAGAACAATGAATGCTTTTGATTTTTTTTTCTATATTCTGTTCCTAGTGATTCATACCTAAATAATGTATTAAATGAGGTATATAAAGTCAATGTCAACAAATAGGGCTTAGGCAAAGGGGGAACCGAACCATATTGGGCAATTCATTGGGAGTCTGGAGTCATGAAAAGGTGAAGAACCCCTGCTTTAGTACCTATGGCCATGGTTTCTATTGAACGTAATTTTTCACGGATGCCTTAGTACCCATGACCAAGAAATCCCTTGAACTAAATTTTTCAACTTGACTTGGGATAACGAGAGATCATTTTGTTCCTCTGATTTATTACTGAATGAAATCTAGTCAAAACTGGAACCACAGAAAACAAAATCCATTTTTTTAGCCCTTGGTACCAATGACCAAGAGGGCCCGTGGAAGCAGTTATTCTACGTATCTTAGGGTGACAGGAAATGATTTTGCTATTCATCTCTAAATAAAATTTAACCGGAATTGGTAACAAAGTACATTATATCCATTATTCCCTGAAATCCTATCACGACATATGTTGACATAATGATTAAATTACGTCTTAAAGTACCAATTCTCCATCTCCATTTAAGAGATAGACAATACCCATTTTTTTACTTGATTTTCTATGATGTCATATCTATCTAGATATAATTTACCATCATATGACGTCCCTAGTGAACATTTGCATTTGGAAGCAATGAAATTAACAATATTCAAGAATTAACCTTTACAAAAAGGACTAATTTCACATAACTATGACATGACGTCTTAAAAGTATCTAGTCGCCATTTCCGTTTGACAGCGACGAAATTAACGATGTCCATAATTAGCCGTCACAAAAAAATGACATTTCTGATCTCCATTGTATCTCCATTGTTCCCCATATTCATTAACCGACCGAAATCCATCCCTTTATCTTCGACCCATCCAGCGACCTCTTCCGGGCAGGCACTGACTCACCTGGTCGCCACTTCCGGCACTGCCGGATCCTGGCTCCCCTCCGGTAGTACTGCTGGAGCCGCTGCCGGAAGTCATGGAGCCGGTGACGGAGCCTTGGTCGATGGAGTCCCGCTTCCGGT
>NC_087218.1:43277049-43284549 GCF_015104395.2 Macrobrachium nipponense
CAGCATAATGCTATCACCGAAATTAATATCCTGGTTCTTAATGATTCCTTTTCATACAATATCCAGGTTTTTAATTTTTCCTTTTTAGACAAAGAAAATTGTCCGGCTGGCAAGAGATTACTTCAAGTACAAAATATGGTTAAATACGTACATGCGTACATACATACATGTCTAGTTTTATTTAATAATTGTCTACAGCCTGCCATTTAATAACTCTCTCTCTCTCTCTCTCTCTCTCTCTCTCTCTCTCTCTCTTCTCTCTCTCTCTCGATTGATTTTAAGACCAGACCACGACTGTCTGCTTCTCGACAATTTTATCCCCCCCCCCCCTCTCTCTCTCTCTCTCTCTCTCTCTCTCTCTCTCTCTCTCTCTCTCTCTCTCTCTGGATTTTGAGACCAGAATACGACTGTCTGCTTCTTGGCATTTTTACCTCTCTCTCTCTCTCTCTCTCTCTCTCTCTCTCTCTCTCTCTCTCTCTCTCTCTCCAAAGGCTTAAAGGCTTATCCGAACAGCGCCAACATACAAACTTGTTATTGCCTCGTCGTTTCCAACATGAGTAAAATTTCCCTTCCCCTCGTTATTGCTTTTAGAAGCAGACGGGGTCCCGGCCAGTCCCGCTTCCTCTTCAAACCCCTAAAGTGAAAAAACGGTGAGGTAAAGTGGAAACTGACGTGTGAAGGAGAGAAAATAAAAGATGCATGCTATAAAAAAATACTGAGACTTGAAATATAAAATAAAAATAAAAAAAATACATTACAGGGAAAAGTCAGTAAATATGATATAGAAAATATGCAAAAATTGAAACTGGACACTCGATATACTAATAAGAAATACAATACTAATGAAAAAAAAAACATGAAAATTAGATTACCTAATCTTAAAAGTATTAGTAAAAAAAGATTTTAAAAAAAGTCTAGAAGAAAAGGAACATGAAAAATCCTCTTTTTTTTTTTTTTTTTTTTTTTCTTTTTTTTTTTTTTTTTTTTTTTTTTTGGGGGGGGGGGTTGGGGTTAAAGTTTATTCACAATCCCGTCACTGCTCTAGAACCTGATTTCATTGTTTATTCATTAAGTATTAATTAAAAAGGTAAAAAATAATTGTGCGGGAAAAGAAAATGAACAAAAATAAACCAAAACACCAAAAACCATCGCTTTTGTTTGTGTCAAATGAACAGTTCATTCACAATCCCGTCACTGCTCTAAAACCTGATTTCATTGTTTATTCATTAAGTATTGTTTAAAAAGGTAAAAACAAATGTCCAGGAGAAAAAACGAGAATTGAAATAAACCAGAATACAAAAAATCCTCCTTTATTTTTTTTCTTTGTCTCAAATGAACAGTTCATTCATAATCCCATCACTGCTCTAGAACCTGATTTCATTGTTTACTCATTAAGTATTACTCAAAAAGATAAAGCAAATGTCTAGGAGAAAAAAATGAATAATAATAAACCATAACACGAAAAATCCTTCATTTTGTATGTCTAAAATGAACAGTTCAATCATAATCCCATGACTACTCTAGAACCGGATTTCATTGTTTATTCATTAAGATGTGCGTTCGTTCCAGGCCGCCGTCCCAGGGGCCACTCACATGACTGACTGTTACTGGGTCACAAGAGAAACTGTACCCAGGTGCTAACGGGTGAGAGGAGAAGGAGACGAGGCTCACCTATGAACGGGGTCAACAGACCTTTGCAACTCGAATCTATTATAGAGCCAGAGCTCTGCTGAGCTATAGTATTTCTTTGTACAGTGTTTTCATACGCCTTTATGAGTCACATCTATACAAAAAATAAAAAAAAAAGTCAAGTATATCTTAGTTTAACCAGACCACTAAGCTGATTAACAGCTCTCCTAGGGCTGGCCCGAAGGGTTAGATATTTTTACGTGGCTAAGAACCAGCTGGTTACCTAGCAACGGGACCTACAGCTTATTGTGGAATCCGAACCGGCATTATATCGAGAAATGAATTTAGCTGACCTTATGCCCGCACGGGCTCTTGCTCGTAGAGCAGCCCGTAATCATCAAACCCAAGACTACCAAATAGGTAGACGAACACGTAAACCACTCGTCCAACGAGGAACTTCCTATCTATACGGAGCCAGAGCTCTGATGAGCTATGTATTGCTTTGTACACTGTCTGGGAAATTGCGATTCATGCTATGAGACTCATTCTTGGAGTTCTTTTTCAAGCTGAGTAGTTGTAGTTTACTGTGGTATAATCATACATAGCAAAATAATAAAACAAGGGGTCAGAATCACGATAAAATCACGCGTTTATAATTATGTTTACTGACTCAACGTTCGGATTCTGATGACGCTTTCTAACTGAAAATGGGATAACCTATAACAGGTAACAGGTGACTATAACAAAAGTCGCTAAAATTAACTGATAACGGATAACAAGTGGCTAGAATCAACTTCTAACGAATAAAAGTAGGTTAGAATTAAGTACTGGAAGATTCTCCACTAGAAGACAATATGATCATCGCTAAAGATAAGTCCAGCCGATAGGAAATTCTCTGATCAGAATTGCGTCATCATAAACGTCCTCGAGACAGAACATTCCTTCAGATTTGGTTTTTACAATAACCGAATACGCGAAATAAAAACCACTCCAATTTCATTCGGAAAGGAAGGGTTTCTTACTCGTCACTTCTGCTTGATGAAACATTAGTTCGTTTGAAGTTTGAAGTCTGTTACAGAATTGAGATATGTTTGTTGAAGTTTGTTACAGAATTGTGATATGTTTGTTGAAGTTTGTTACAGAATTGAGATGTTTGTTGAAGTTTGTTACAGAATTGAGATGTTTGTTGAAGTTTGTTACGGAATTGAGATATGTTTGTTTCCTTTGTTCTGGGAGTGAGCGACAGTGAGCCAGAAAAGCAAGGGCGTTTTTACTTTTTTGTTAAAAAAAAACGGAATTAAAAAATAAAAATGAAAATTATTTCGAAAGGGAAGCTACAATTTGAAGCCCGATTCCCCTATTTCATCAATGCAAATAAGTAAATATTAAGCACGTGAACGGATAAACAGACTAGGAACAAGTTAATTGACAAAATGAATAATTATCATTACATCAACCATTCGAAAATGAACAATAATCAATGATAACAACAAACTACGATGACTTAAATAAACCAATCAAAAGGGTAGCAACCTTTCTAGATTTGACATTTGTGCGAAACCGACGAAAGCAAAAATAGGAAAAAAAACATGAAAAAACAGAGACAATACGCGTCCGAAGACAGAGAACTAAAAAATTACTCCCTATCACAATGGAAACTGGGAACACTTCGGATAATGAACAGAATGACGGACACGCGTAAAAATAGACAGTCAGAGAGATTACCCAGCATGCACTCATATCGAAAACGGGAACCCAGACAGACAGACAGACAGACAGACAGACGGACACAGAGGAGCAAGCAGCACATTCTGGCTAGACAAGAAACCAACCAACCAAACAGTCAGGGAGACGAGACGAGACATGCAGGCAGGCACAGGCAGACACCATTAAACAGAGTCCTAAAAGCGTAGGAAATACGTTTCGGGATGAGAGAGAGAGAGAGAGAGAGAGAGAGAGAGAGAGCACGATTCTATTTACATAGGTATCATATTGAAAGATCTACAGAGAGAGAGAGAGAGAGAGAGAGAGAGAGCGCTATTACTGGCACCAATTACAGCCGTGTCAAAGTCACCGCCAGCAAGAACAGATGATCTTATTAAAGAAACACAGACATCAAGATGGGGAGGACGGCAATGCCCATCTTGCAAGAAAGAGCAACAAAACAACGCTCCCGACAAGCAATGCATCACCTTCACTGAGGAATGATGGAATCATTCACGCCAATGGGGTTTACAATCACGGCTTGTCATTTGTCTTTGAGCTTCGTCAGGGGGAGGGCTGGGGGAAGGGGGGAGGGGGGGAGGGGAGAGAGGACTTTTGGTGTGCCCCGTATACAGTAGTGGGCGTTCCATTCTTGGCCCAGGCTGCCCTGGTCTGACGTTTTGGTCTCTTCCTACTTAGCTGTCCAACTTCTTTACTTTTACTCTGTTCAATTTCAATTCTCATGTAAGACTATTTAGTGCTTAGCGTGTCTAGCAGTATGTCTCTGAGTTCTATGTTAACTGCTGTATAATAATAATAATAATAATAATAATAATAATAATAATAATAATAATAACAACTGACTTTTCTTCTCTACTACTCAAATTTTAATGGCCAATTTGAGTACTGAAGAAAAGTCAGTATAGTAAGAAGAATAGGGAAACTTCAATACAAAGTAAACGCAGCTGAAATAGTCATTATTTTCGATAATAATAATAATAATAATAATAATAATAATAATAATAATAATAATAATAATAATAATAATAATAATCTGCTTGCCAAAGAGTGAGAAAAAGAGTCCTTAAAGTATATTTGAAACAAAGTCTTTAAAAATCTATGAAATAACTGGGGTGCTCGCTTATCTCAACGTTACATGAGAAATTGTCGCTAAAACAAATTGTCTAAAATGTTAAGTAACTGATCCCAGGACGCATTTAACTTTCCTTGAATACAATGGAGCCTTTAAAGTGCACATCGAGAGAGAAAGCAAACAATTCAGAGCAAAATGAAAACTCTCATCTCATAACTTACAATGACCTTAACGAAAACAAATGACGAGTTTGCATGATTCATTTTGTGCGCCATTAAGTACCGCGACTATGTTGATTTGATAAAACTCATGCACTAATAAAATAAAAAAATTACAACTTCACGTTTCATGAACTCTGTGATACTGAGATAAAAAAAAATTTAATAACACGGTTCATAAACTACATTTCTACAGGCGAAAACCATGAAAAAAGCATAATTCCAAAATCTGCAAATTTCTCATCGCTAAATAAATCACAAAAATGTATTATATTACTCTCTGTACATTTGAGACCGCGTGTGAAAAACGAAAAATGTACACGTACGGAGAGAGAGAGAGAGAGAGAGAGAGAGAGAGAGAGAGAGAGAGAGAACTGTTTTTACACTTTTCACGCCATATAAAAACGAGAGAGAGAGAGAGAGAGAGAGAGAGAGAGAGAGAGAGAGAGAGAGAGAGAGAGAGAAACTGACAACTTGACAAATCGTAAACATTAGTGAGAGCGCAGCGCACTCAAGAGACAGGTTTACCTTTCCATTGTAAAAATAACCGTGTTATCAAAATCCATTAGCGTAACGCTTAGTGAAAGAGTACATCGGAACAGGATTCTTTTTCATTGCTAACACCGTAACAACAGGATGACGGGCATTTTAAGGTTACGCAAACCCGTAAAAATCACTTATGACACACAAAAAAGTTATACACTGCTCAAAGAATAAAGAGAAAACAATACAACTCCCCATAAATTGAGAAAAATAAATAAATAAAAAAAATAGTGCGTATAATTACTATCATGAAACCATGGAAAACCTACAATTTACCACAGGGAAACGCGAAACGAAAATAAAAACGTAACATCTGTAAAATAACTTACACTTTTACAAAGGGAAACGCGAGACATGAATAAAAACTTAACACCTATAAAATAATACAAAGGAAAAAAAAACCTTCTGATGTACTAAACACTTCATGACCCCTATACACTTGGTGAGAGAGGAGACGGGAAAAAAAAACACACTTATGCCAACAGCCCTTACCCGAAAGCAGCGCCAACAACTCCACACCAGACGAGAGAATGAAAACAAACGAACCTCATATCATTCAAGCCATGAAGAGTACAATGGTAGAGGGGGCTTCACTGACAAAAGTAAACAAGGCCTGAATAAATGGGGGGAGAGAGAGAGAGAGAGAGAGAGAGAGAGAGAGAGAGAGAGAGAGAGAGAGAGAGAGCAATATTGAACCGTTATGATGTAACGAAGGGAAACTTTATGAAGACCTCGCGCCATAACTTATATCATAAAAGAGAGAGAGAGAGAGAGAGAGAGAGAGAGAGAGAGCGCCATGCAAAGACATGGATGATCACGTCGTTACTGGGTTTCCATCACTTCAGTGACCTTCAGTTATGTAACGTCTACCTTACTGGGTCTTGTACCCACACAAACGACAAACAGCATTAGATACTTTTTAACAGGGCTGTTTCTCTTTCATCTTTGCAATGTCTCATCCGTCTTCATAAAAGAGAACTAAAAGAGCTGTTGGAATAATGACAGCATTCAAGAGAAACCAGTGATAATTAAGAGAAAAAAATATGAAACGAAGAGAGTCGCTGGCCACATGGTACAATCGTTGGCAAGACTCCCAGGCTCCTAAAATTGTTGTAGAGCGGCTGCATATTTGGAAATATATTTATGTTATGCAACAAAGTACATAAGTCTACGGTAACTGTAATGATACTTCGAGCTAACAAATGAGAACGCATTTTGTCCTTTTGATAAATGAATCAAAACCCAATCTGTTAATTTAAGCTGATATATAAGAAATGTTCATTAATTTACAGTAATTTAAACTACGTTAAACGAAAAAAGTTCAGTAACTTAAAACCAATGAAATCATCGCATGCAACGACAAAGTTTCAAAAAGGAAACTTCAAACCGAATTTCTACCTCCAAACTGAACATTCCAAGTCAGACAACGTAAGTTTGTGTGTCCTTATCATATAAATCTATATACTATATGTATCTTTTCACTAATTTATCTTCGTCTACTTCTGTCTAATTACTTTTTGTCCATATTCCCTTTCGTACGCATGAAGGGAAATGGGGACAAATGTGGACTTTTGTAGTTTCTAAAAACTGCTTTGCAATTTATCGAGCGTTTGGGCCTTTTTCTTTCGATAGTGATATCATGTTAGCAGCGATAAGTTATAGCAATCTCGTAAGTATGTATTGTTGCGAATTGCACACAGATATCAGCACATACTACGTACGTATGCAACATAGATCGAATATAAATAAAAGTTATCTAGAAAAAAAAAAAAAGTTCCCAAATTGATTATATACTCAATGTTTGTACATATTTTTTCTTGGAAGATGGGAAGGGTGGGGGGAGGGGGAAGGGGAGGTACAACGAAAGGCTTTCAGAATCCTTTATACATGCATAAGGGCACCATCAGGCAATTATATATGGCCATGAGCACCTGACGTGACCTGAGAGGAGATCAGGACAGAAAAAAAAAGTCCGACCCCCATCACATGGAAAATAAAAAAAATCCATTTAGGCACAATCTCCCTTTATATGCCACGGCACAGTCAACCCAAATGCCTTCCCCCGTATTAATTACAGCAAAACGACAGGGGCCGTTAGAGATGAATGTCCACACGATCGAAACAGGGATATGACCCCTATAAGCTCGGGACTCATGGCCCTCTTCTGATACGAAAATATGTTTTGGCATTCCATTCAGGTAGTACTGCTACGAGACTATGGTATGACGAGGGATAGAATCTTAGCTTCTGGAGCGCCACAGAGGCCCACATGGGATGAGACTGTGTGAAATGAATATTGACTCAACTGTAATG
>NC_087218.1:43287049-43292049 GCF_015104395.2 Macrobrachium nipponense
TTCTTCTTTCTCTCCTTACTCCTTGGTAGTCTTAACTTCTATTCTGAAAAAAAAACTCGAAAAGACATGGAGCTGAAACTCCATCCATAAGAGCTAATTAAATTCTTTCGAATATCTCTTTATCCAGGAAAAGATTCTATAGTGTGATGAAAATCCAAATTTGTTCAAAGATTCTCCATTAAATTCACAGATGCTTCCGCAAACACCAGATGAAAATGTTCAAAATGAAATGGAACAACACTGCTTTCGTGTCTGAACAATAATCAAATATCTCCTTCGAGTAAAAAAAAATATTTTCCCACGAATTATCTTCATACAATTCTGCCCATTTATCTCGAAGTCACAGTAGCTCCAAAGCATGGAAACCACAACTTAATTTTGATAAGGGCCCGTTCATCGGAAATCACAGATTTGAATTTATGCCAGAGGCCAAGCACTGAGACCTATGAGGTCATTCGGCGCTGAAACGGCAATTGGCAGCAAAAGGTTTGAAAGATGCAACAGGAAGAAAACCTCGTAGTTGCACTGTGAATCAATTGTTAGGAGAGGTTGGAGAGTATATGAAAGGGGGTACAGTAAAGGGAACTAAAGTGGTTGGAGCTACAACGGCGCACTGACGGGAAAATGATATTAAATTTTTTATATTACTTCATTTTAATTCGCCGACATGATTGCAAAAATTCCTTAATGAATTATAAATAAAAGATAAGATGTTTCACATTGGATTTGTCTTAATTTTTATGGGTGAAAATGATATACTAATGACTTCTTTAAAAGCACAGGCTTATGGAATGAGTGACTTAAACCCCTCTTCTACCTCAGGTCAGGAATAATTGGGATCAAATTAATATAAAAAGCTTAAAATAAAATAAAAAACACGAAAACTTCCCATCAAAACATTAAGTCTGTGCACGCACCAGTTCTTCCCAAGGTCAGCCTCATTGAATAACCAGACAATTATATGCAAAAATAAATAAATAAATAAATAAATAAAAAATAAATAAAAAATAAAAATAAATTAAATAAATAAGAAAATTAAGCCTAGGCCTAAGCGAACCACCCTTGAAGACCCTCATGGCACAAGGTCGGCCAAACCAAACAAACGTATATAAGAAAACAAGGACCAGACCGAAAAAAAGGGCGGGCGGAAGACCCCCCCCGACCATTCATCAAAGGCCGCCAGGAGCGCTGTTTACGCGAGGAGCACCAAGCTCCAGATGGCTCCTGATTGTCATTCGCTCATTAGAATTCCCGTCGCCCCCAAGGAGTTGTGAGAATGCCATGGGCTTTGAGATCCCGTCGGTACTTGGCGACTATAGGATAGCCCGAATTTACAACCAAAACGAGAGGGGGAGGGGGGGGGGGGGGGGGGGTGTCAATGCCCTGCGACAACCACGTGAGACGAATGCCATAGTATGCCCTCACCCCTGCCACGGATCCAATTGAGGCTAGGCTGCGCCCCATAGAAGGATCAGCTATCTGATCATTATCCCGAAGAGGCCGCTTCTCCTTTGACAAGCCATAGATCACACGGTACTTCTGACTAGGAACAGGTCCTTTGTTTGTCAACATTCATTGCATATGTTTGCTTGTTTTGTTTGTTTGTATGGTGTTTTTACGTTGCATAGAACCAGTGGTTATTCAGCAACGGGACCAACGGCTTTACGTGACTTCCGAACCACGTCGAGAGTGAACTTCTATCAACAGAAATGCACATCTCCCACTCCTCAATAGAATGCCCGAGAATCGAACTCTCGGCCACCGAGGTGGCACGCCAACACCATACCGACCAAGCCGCCGAGGCTCTATATGATCAACGAATGATGACTGGATTTAAATTATTCCTAATGACGTTACACTGAATTCGATTATATGCATAAAAGATAATAACAAGAAAACGAACGATAATGCGGCTTCCTGCAGTGACATGAACTTAAAGGTAAGCTTTGTCAGAACTTCAAAATATAAGGTTACATGTGCGTGTGTGACCTTGCATCACATATGGGTGAGTACTGACGTGTTTTTTTCGAAACACAAAAACACATGACACCCAACATGATAAGCTATAAACACAACGTTCACGTCTGTCACACGAAAACAGCTTTTTTATTTTTCATTTTTAAGACAATTCGGCAATAAGCCAAGCATTGGGGTATTTGAAGTCATTCGGCGTTTATGAATAAAAATAAAAATACATTCATAATAATGAAAAAAAATTAATATAAATATAAAAAATAAAAATAAAATAGTAATAAAATAAAAATAAAAATGAATAATAAAATTAAAAGTAATAAAATAAAATAAAAATGATAAAATCATAATAACAGTGAGAAGAGGGATTTGGAGTAGTTGAACGGCGAGATGGAAGAAAGGAAGGGGGGCAGGAGGTGAGGTGAAAAGAGAAACAGTGGCTGCAACTAGAGGCCGAAGGGGCGCTACAGAAACCTTTAGTAATGCCTACAATTTATAATGCCTACAGTTCACCACGTGAGGTGCACTGACGACGCTACCCAGTTATGAGGACGAAAATCGAGTATGAGATTTCTTTAAAGTGCAAACTGCCTAATTTTCTGTGGTAAATGTGTATGGCTTCAAGATTTCACCACTGGAAATAAGGAATGCGATTTATAAAGAATTGCTATATATGAGGAAAACGACCTTCTTGCCAAGTTTTTTCCATAACTGAAGAACAAAATACAGGATAGGCATAAGAGCATCTAAGTACTTATATCAGTGATATATATATATCAGTATTTACACTCAATGATAAAAGCAATTTAAAAAATCGATCATTTTAAAACCAAAAAGTCTCTTAAGCAAAATGTAACAGTGAATAAAATTTTCAAATAAAGAAATACCAAGATTAAGAAATACAAATATAACTGTTAAATCCCCATAATTATCAGTTACCACTGGGGACATTATAACACCCGATGGGAACTGTAACAGGTAAACGCTTCTGCTCCCGCAAGGGTTCGAACCCGGGTTTTTCGAAGTTTAGAGAGATGGATAGATGCTCGAATCAACTATTCAACAATTTATCAGATCTAATTTCCCTTTGGGGGTTAAGCTATTGTTAACTCATTAAGAATTCCATATACAGTGATATTTGTGGTCTTATATTTGTAAGTGAAAAAAAAAAATCTCGCGTGTGTAAGTTACAATAGGCTTTACATTCACACACACATATCTAGTGTATATATATATATATATTTTATATATAATATATATATTAATATATATATATATATAGTATGTGTATATAGTTTATATATATATATATGATATATATATATATATATATATATATATATATATATATATATATATATGTATGCATGTGTATGTGTGGAAGGGTTAATGTACAGTATTGTAACTTACGCACGCGAGACTTTTTTTTATACTTAAAAATATAAAACCACAAATATCACTCTATATCGAATTCTTGATGAGTTAAGAACAGCTTAACCCCCAAAAGGAAATGAGAGAGAGAGAGAGAGAGAGAGAGAGAGAGAGAGAAGAGAGAATGCTTAATGGGCTTTCACTACGTCAGCAAATAAGCGTCGTCGACTTTCTCTAAGCGCTTCACCATCCTTAGGATCATGTGATACAGTCAAGGTCCATTACCATTTGGGAAGTGAGGTACCTTAGCACCTCTGTCACCGGGGAAAGGGAGGGACGGCGGTGGGGGGGATGTTGATGAACAGAATGAGAGAGGGGGCGAAGGTATAGAGGTCTTAGAATTGAGGGAGAAACTTTGGCCACTGGTATCCTAAATAGCACCATATTTTATCATAAATAGAGAATACTATATGTTATATCATGTTATGGCGACAGCATTTCTCGTAAGACATAAAAAAAACTCAGAAAACAAAATCTAAGTTTTGGGATATATTTTACGCACATAACTCGAGTCACCATCTAATCAAGTGCTTTGTAACTCAACGATGATACATCGTTATTTATCACTTTGTAAACCAAAAACACGTAGCCTATTTCAGCACCAACTTTCTATTTCGTATAAGAAGACGTTTTCGTGTCCTCACGCAAACTTCAGGAAAACTCCGTAAGTTAAAATACCTAATTTCATTGCTAAAGAATAAAGGAATTATCTAAACAAGTTACATTACTTATACTCGGTGGAGAAGTGAACGTTCGCAGATTCATTTTTCGGAGGGGAAGAGAATTTATATAGTGGGAAGAGAATTTTGATAATGGGAAGAGAATTTCGATAAGGGGAAGAGTATATATAAAATCGGAAGAGAATTTATATAATGGGAAGAAAAGTTATATTAGGAGAAGAGAATTTATATTAAGGGTAAGAAATTTTATATAAGGGGAAGAGAATTTATATAATGGGAAGAGAATTTAGATAATGACAAGAGAATTTAGATAATAGGAAGAGAATTTATATAAGGGGAAGAGAATTTAGATAATGGGAAGCGAATTTAGATAAGGGGAAGAGAATTTAGATAAGGGGAAGAGAATCTAGATAAGTGGAAGAGAATTTATATAACACAAAATGAACTTACATGAGAATTTATGTAATGAGATGAGAATTTAGATAAGGAGGAAGAGAATTTATATATGGGGGCGAGAATTTATATAACACAAAATGAACTTGGTTTGACATTCGGAAAGGGAGATAGTAGGTAGGAGAGACAGCGTCGCCTGAATACTATAATGTTCTCTTGATCTGTCTATAGCTCACTTTGTATTCCTCGGGGCACCTCTGGCATCAGTAATGGGGAATCCAAACCTGAATTCAGGTGTGGAAGGTTTTGGAATCTGTGGCCGGAGTTCTGTACGGCAATTAACAGAAAACTCCTACAGGTAAGTAATTTCTTCGTTGCACGACAAAATTTCTGGCAGAATGAAATTGAAAACTCAAGATGACGTAATTTATTCATTACCAGAAAAAGTTAAATAAAAAAAATCAACGGGAGAAATTATGCCTTCATTACCAGAAAGAATATGTCGTAGAAAAATATGTCAAAAGT
>NC_087218.1:43297049-43317049 GCF_015104395.2 Macrobrachium nipponense
TCGTAAATCGAATGTTTTGTCATAAGGAATCTGTTTTGGTGTTGTGCCAGATCTCTGGTAAAGTGCCGTTTATTACTTCTTGGTTTACATGAAGCTTGCTTCAAAAGTATCGGAAAAGTAGGGCGGAGAGAGAGAGAGAGAGAGAGAGAGAGAGAGAGAGTTACAAGGATTAGGATGTCTCAGAGACTCAAATAGCCCATCCGAGTAGACGTCATGTGTTCACTCATCGCTAGGAGCAGGTTTTACTGTTCATACACAGTGTACCAAAGATTTTGTCTAGCTTTCTTCTAAACTCTTCAACACTGTTGCTGCTTACAGCATCTGGTGGCAGTTTATTCCATGAGAGAGAGAGAGAGAGGAGAGAGAGAGAGAGAGAGAGAGAGAGAGAGAGAGAGAGAATTATTGTCACAAAAGGTGCACGTGAATTTAGTGTAAGTTAATGCCACAGAACTTATGAGTAAAGAGAGAGAGAGAGGAGAGAGAGAGAGAGAGAGAGAGAGAGAGAGAGAGAGAGAAAGAGCGGTTACTAATGTCACAAAAGATGCAAGTGAATTTGGTGTAAGTGAATACCGCAGAATATAACAGTAACAGGAGAGAGAGAGAGAGAGAGAGAGAGAGAGAGAGAGAGAGAGAGAGAGAGAGAGAGCATTCATTTCAGTAGAAACAGGCAAATCCCCGACCCTAATAAACCTACTAACTACACAGAGGAAAGTCCTGCGGAAAACAGAAAGGTATATTTGATGTACTGCTTTTAAACTGGAATTTCGATTTCCCTATGAACGCACCCTACTCGCCAAGCTCTCTCTCTCTCTCTCTCTCTCTCTCTCTCTCTCTCTCTCTCTCTCTCTCTCTCTCAATCCGATGAGAAGTAACAAATTCGCATCGTGTATAGTCAAGCAGCGCCTTTACGGGCGTAGCAACTTGGGAGACAACTCGACCTCTGAGTGCTAAGTGATTCCGCTGCCGCTGTTGGAAGAGGAGAACCATCCTACCCCCACCCCCAACTCCTATCCCCAGCTCCCCACCTCCCAAGCTCCTCCTATTCCTTATTCATCCACAGGCCCCCCCCCAAACCATAAATGGGTGGTGGGTGGGGGTTTTACATGGAATACATAATGAATCACCTATACGCACTGGACCTATGGATGCGTAATTGATATCAGTTCTATGGTTGCCATGTAACTATCTCTCTCTCTCTCTCTCTCTCTCTCTCTCTCTCTATATATATATATATATATATATATATATATATATATATATATATATATATATATACAGTATACATATATATACATTATATATGTATATGATATATATCATATATATATATATATATATATAATATAGTTATGTATATTATGCATATATATACATCTACCAATTTATCTGTATATATATAATCATATTTATACGTACACACCACAACACACACACACACACACACACACACATATATATATATATATATGCACATATATGTATGTATGTGTTTATTGGTAACAGCGACCCCGTCCAAAAGATTGCTGAGAGATAATGTCAATTCTTATCTTCGGCCTGCGGTAATATCACGCCCTTCCCCAGCAAAATATTTCTCTTAGGCGTTATTGAGCTTTCTAGGAGTATCTGGTAACCCCGCGTCATTGTTATTCCTTGTGGCCCCTGCCCCAACGTAAGGACTTACCTATTCCCTTCTCGCCCAACAGATTGCAAGAACTGAAGAGTGATTCCTCAGATTCTGTGACAGCTCTCGGACCTGCGTCAGTGTTCAAATATATATATATATATATATATATATATATATTATATATATATATATATATATATATTATATAATTTATACACAGCGAATTTCAACATTACAACATCCACAATTTCATAAATAATGCATATATTTATATAATATTATATGTAGTATATACACAAATATAATGTGCACGCACGTGTGTATATATATGTATATAAACATATATATAAATATACATATCTACGAAAGTACTTGCTCCAAGCCCGTTTTCCCACTTACCTTTCTACCGTGGATTTAAGGATATATTATATATATATATATATATATATATATATATATATATATATATATATATATTATATATATAGTGTATGCGTGCATCAACGTTTTATATATACGTCATGAGGGGGGATGGGGGGTAGAGAAGGCTACAGCCTTTAGTCCCCTACGCTTGTGTGTGCGTGTGTTTGTCTGTGCGCGCACGCGTGCTATCAAAGGAAGACCTTGCGAACACAGTCGTAAATAAAATGGAAAAAGAAGCAAGGACAATATAACTTTTGCCAGCGTGAGGTCTCCTTTGAAAGCGTATCCGCATAAACATCAGTGAGAGAGAGAGAGAGAGAGAGAGAGAGAGAGAGAGAGAGAGAGAGAGAGAGAGAGAGCATAGGCGCAAGTGGGCAGCGGTTTCATCCTCTCTGGCAGCCTTTACATTTTGATGGCTTAATATCTTAATCATGCTAATTTGCCGAAACATACGAGGCTCGTTAGCCAAAGATAATGAGATAGTAATGAGGGAGAGAAGGAGAGCGGAGAAAAAAACAAGGATATGAGGGAAAGATGGTAGATAAAAGAAAATTTCTAAACCTCACAAAAGGTATGCGTCACCAAGACTAAATTAATTGTGTGGAAACAGATAGAGACATGCACCCCACGACAAGCTCTATTCCATAATAAAACTGATATTGGATTCAATCTGTAACTTAAAACAGAATAACTTACTTTTTCTTTTTTAAAAGAAAAAGGCAGATGAGACGTTTCAGGGAATACGGAAGGAAATAGAGAATTTCCTTATGGATATTAGCCCACATTTTTATACTGGAGAACCAATGCGTTTTCGTACCCCTACCGCTCGAAGAAAACGGGAATAATAAAAAGGGGATGGAGGTCCTTGTCTGTCTGTCTGTCTGTGTGTCTGTCCGAATATCTGCTTAGTACTAATTCAACTAGGCCTGCCTCTCTCTGTCTCTCTCTATCACAGGCACACACACAATCAAACACGCATTCTTCCTCTTATTTTACCTATTTCAATTCTCTCTCTCTCTCTCTCTCTCTCTAATTTTAACTTCTTTTTCCAATTCATGTTAATCTCTCTCTCTCTCTCTCTCTCTCTCTCTCTCTCTCCCTCTCTCTCTCTCTCTCTCTCTCTCTCTCTCTCTTTTTTTAACTTCTTTTTTCAATTCATGTTAATCTCTCTCTCTCTCTCTCCTCTCTCTCTCCTCTCGGTCATCTCTCGTCCTCTCCATCTCTCTCTCTCACAATCGAACGCGCATTCTTCCTCTCATTTAACCTCTCTATTTCAATTCACAACTCTCTCTCTCTCCACTCCGAGCATATCATCAGCCACGTTCGAATTTCAAAGCCTACGGATATCCCCCCCTTCTCAGCTAAGTAAACGGTTCTGACATTACAGACAGGGCCGAATATGAGGAATGGTACGAGAGAGAGAGAGAGAGAGAGAGAGAGAGAGAGAGAGAGAGAGAAAGGCCATTGGCAAATAGATGAAGTGCATTCATTTGAAAAAAAAATTGAAATATAAAAATAGAAGGCAGAAAGAAAATAATCTAAGAATGAAAACAAAAACAGAAAGTGAGATGGAGAGATAAACAGGTAAAGGTCGAGACAAACACTGCTTTCCCCAACTTCCTGTGCACCCACCAATTAAAACTCGGCCGAATTGGTTTATCCGCTGGAGCAAACCGTAAAAAGAAAAAAAAAATTCTTTGCAAAATGTAGCAATCGGTACCTTTTTTCATAATACTTCCTTACAATTTTAGTTATCTGAATTAACATTTCCATACATACACATACACATACACACACACACACACACACACACACACATATATAGTATAGACACACACATACATATATACTACATACTACTACATAGCATACATACATACATGATATACAGAATATAATATATATATTATATATATATCACATCACAACTATATATATATAGATATATATATATATATATATATATATAGACCATATATATATATATATATATATATATATATATATATATATATATATATATTATATATATATATATATATATCTATATATATATATAATATATATTTTTATAATGTTTATGCATAAGTATTATATATTACATATACTATATATACACAAATTTTACTTCATAGACCAATATCGTTAGGTTTGTCATTGCATTTGACAAAGATTTGGTAATAAATATAAAATAAAAAAAAAAAAGTGAGAGAGAGAGAGAGAGAGCGGGAACACACACGCAAGTCAGATCCCTCCCTTGAAACCATCAACCATATGAATTCCAGCGCTTCGGAAATGACTTACTCTATTGTTCTCGCTAAACCCAACGTTATGGAGTCATTAATCACAGCCCATATCATATTCTCCGTTCTCTTTGTCAAGTGAATTTTCTCCCGGGAGTTTTACAAACGAGCACGTACTCGTACACACACGCACACACAGATACACACTATACATGTCAAAGATACTATGGGGTACAATACACACACACACAGGGTGTCCATTAAGTCCCAGTCCCATTCCATTACAAGTATTTATTGCTTGTTAATGGGTACTGGGAATTTATGGAAACCCTGTATATATTATATATATATATATTATATATATATATATATCTATATATATATATATATATATATATATGTGTATGTATGCAAAAAATGTATATATATAGCATACACACAAAAATTTATTGATCTTCACAAGTGACGTACATAAAGCAATATAATAATAATAATAATAATAATAATAATAATAATAATAATAATAATAATAATAATAAATAATAATAATAATAATAATAATGCCTGTGCCAATCTGGTGCATATCTATACTGCATGCAGAGTACCAGCTATTTATTTATATTTAACACTAAAAAAAATATTTTACCTTTGAGCCTTTGCTTCAAACTGTTGTTAAATCTGCTCTTTCCATGTCTGTTGACCCAATCGATAACGCACAACCATTTGTCTTAAACTGATTAAAACATATTTCACATTTACTTTCCCTCTATGCATTGATATCCGCCTTAAATGTGATTCAGCAGTACTGCAAAGCATTTATTCAATTTTGTCCTATTGTAGAATAAGGACGGAAATTTGATTCACTGCAACCCTTCCATTATTCACGGACACAGCATAGTTCAATTCAATAAGTAACAATGTAGGGGACCCAGCTTCCCTTTTCGTATAAATACTCGTGGGAGACAGAATATTCAATTTATTGCCCGCCCGCTCCAGCCCCCGTTTCAAAATTAATAGGCCAGTGAAGTGTATTTACATCAAAATGTTACGAACGGATTTCAGTATTATGCTTATTTAATTTATTTTTACAACAGCAAGTCGTTTTCACCATCATTGGATGGCTTTAGAAAAACAAGATAATAGTCTTTGACCCGTTCACACACTAACTGCTAACTTTAGATATAAAATTACCTTTGCTAAAAAAAAAGTGTTCAGTATCTTAAGCTTTTAATAAGACTGATTTTGACAGAAGCTTCATTCAGAGGACCTTAACTCCCTAAACAAATACTGAGCCAATTATATAACTGCAAATAATATACTGAGAGGAGACGTATATACAAGTATATGCCATACCAACCTTGATACAAAACACTATTCTCATTTCAGATATCGAAAGAAAAAGACATATTTCGGTATTCGCCTACATATCTACCGAACCCCTCCACAAACATCACAAATCACGACGTGTGCATATTCGCAGGGACTAACATGATACGATAAACCCATCCAGTTTCTGGTAACGAGGTCACATTAGGACATATTCTCCCACTAACGGTATTAATGAGTGTATGGGCACTCTGTAATCATCACCGCGTCAAAGGGTTTTAATACACGGAAATTATTTGTGCAGCGCCGCTAGTACCAAAGGGTGGGGGTGTGTAATTATATTCATAAGACTTTATATTTTAAAAATGATTGCTCGCTGATGTGAGACAAGTTAAAAATTACTATATTTGTAAACATACATGCATACATTATATGTATATATATATGTGTGTGCATATGTGTGTATATATATATATATATATATATATATATATACTATATATATATATATGAATACATACACATATATATGCCTATATATATGCATATTTACACATACATACGTGCACACACACATATATATATGTGCGTAAATTATTTACAAGTATATATGCATAAAATCAAGATTCCACGCACAAAAACATGCAAATACTGTCTAAAGCACCAGCATCGGTCCTTGACTCCCCATTCTCCTCTACCATTCACTCCGCTTTCACTCCAAAAACTGAGCCCATTTCTATTTTTCTTTCTGTCCTCCAAATCTTCGTTTGTAATCTGATCGGCACATTTCACAATCTCTTTTCATGTGTTTCCAATATCTCGATGTCATTCCTCTTTTTTCGGTCACCGTCGATACTATATATATATATATATATATATATATATATATATATATATATATATATATATATATATATATATATATGCATGCACATAAGATTCTGCAAACATATAAATTGGAGTAGTATATATATATATATATATATATATATATATATATATATATATATATATATATATATATATATATATATAATTTAATTCATGTAGTCTCCAATACGTCAAAATAAAAAATCTGGACTGCGCAACTAGAAAAGCCCCCTGAAAACTAAAGCAATCCCCTAAGACTTGTTTTTTTTCATTGAAAGTTTTTTTTTTTTTTTTTATTTAAAAATCACTCGAAACTCCAAAAGTACAACAGTGGTCTAAAGTTACGAAATGGGAAAATGAAAGCAAAATATGTGATAATTGTGTTACTTTATATTTAACAGTGATTTTTATTTCATGCTCATAAAGCCTACTTAGGTAGGATATATGTTCTACCTCTCCCGAGGAATACTTTTGACTGACGTATCCCTTACGAGAGGCGGAATATAGATCCTACCCAAGTGAAATATCGAGAGAGACTGAGAGTTTCCAGCCCTGTGATTGGCTTTTCAACAGCCAACCAGGAGCGTCGTAAGGGACGGGCCTAGACATCAAATGCACGGTTGATGTGAATCTACTATAGCCACGATACATACACCTATCGATTATTTACGTAAACCTATCACTTACACACACACACACACACACACACACACACACATATATATATATATATATATATATATTATATAATATATATAGTATTATATATATATTAATAGTATGGTAAAATAAAATACAAAATAATTATAATAATATATATATATTTATCTGCAAGTTTTTTTATAGTAAAATATACAAAATATTGCAGATAGAAAAACAGCAAATAACCATGACCGAAGGGAGCAAACTCGAAAAATACTTACTGCGAATAACAAGGCATATGGTAAAATGTAAAATCACAGAAGACTAATAAGGCACCAAAGAAGGTCTTACGCATGAATTCAAAGCCTCAAGAAGCAACGAAGACCTGCAGGAGGTTACGCAAGTTTAATCAATAGCCTGAAGGTCACCTGAGAGAGAGAGAGAGAGAGAGAGAGAGAGAGAGAGAGAGAGAGAGAGAGAGAGAGAGAGAGAGAGAGAGAGCTCAGGATGAGTTACTTTATCGGTAAAGGTAATTTTACCGAGATACTTCGTATGTCTCTCACCCAAGTTGGAGAGAGAGAGAGAGAGAGAGAGAGAGAGAGAGAGAGAGAGAGAGAGAGAGAGAATTGAATGTGGAAACATTTCTCAACCCGATCTCAAGGACAAATGAGAGATTACTCAACTTCGCACACATGTGGCTTCAAGGACAACAGAGAGAGAGAGAGAGAGAGAGAGAGAGAGAGAGAGAGAGAGAGAGAGAGAGAGAGAGAGAGCCTGATAACTCAGCCCAGCCTGATCCAGTCTCCCTCTATTTATATAACATAGCTTGAAACTTATCTGCAAGGGTTATAACCTGACTGCTAGAGATCACAACCAGGCTTGTCATAACAAAAGGTTGTGGATACAAATACCACTCGTATCCTATACGGTGTCAGGTTGTGATTTGGAGAAAAAATAAACACCTTGGAGACACTACTAAATAACAAAATGCCTTCTGTAAACACAAAGTACTAATCCATGACAGTATTAACAGTCAAAACAATTCTCTATGTAGAGACAAATATAAATAAACATGTATTTTTAATGGCACCAGAAGTGTAATATACTAAGTGCAGAAATATAGCTCAAAATGACACAAGAATACATATTTGTATATTTTTGTTAAAGCACATAGGCCTATCAATCTGCACAAAAGCATTTTCGTATATCTATCCTCTCTACTGTATCTTTTAAATGATAATGGCAGCATATTTCCTTCTTTTTTCTCTATAGATAACTTGGAAATTTTTGTATCTTCTACTGTACCATCTTTTTAATGATAACCGCAGCATAATTCACGCGTTTTCCTCTAGATAAATTTGAAATTCTTGACTCAAGTTCGCTCTAAAAGATTTGTTTGTCCCAGCATCTTCACTCGTCCCTGTCTCTCCCGGATGCACTTCCCCTCTCGAACATCCCCAAACCCTCCCCTATCTTCCCCTCTATAAATCCCCTCACCTCATCCATAGAAACCCTTCTGGACTCCGACCGTGTACGACGATGTACCTATAAATGTCCCTCACTCTTTGAACGTCCTCAGCTGACCAATAATTCGCTCCCTGACCTCCTGTGGCCCATTATCCAATTACCTTATTACCACAGTCGTTACTCCTTACCCTCGTTCTCCTCCTCTCCCCTCCCTCACTGGCTCCCCTTTTTTACACCGAGCATTCCATTGTAACCATTCAAACCTTCACCTTTTTCTTCTTCTTGATAGCCTTTCGATTTACCTTTCTAACCCCGTTCACCAAATTACACCGTCCCCCTCTCGCGTTCCCTTTCCACTTCTGCCGTCCACTCTTTCTTTCCCTTTTCCACTCTTTACTCTTTTCATATGCTGCATCCAAACCGCTCCTCCATCCCCTTTAAATTCCCCTCATATTTTTCACGGCCATCCTGCCGTTTCTCTCTTCCTTCCCTCCTCCCAGAGCCGGGCACAAAAAAAAATTACTGGACCACCTGGTCCTTGTTCTGTCTTGAACAACTACCGAGTTAGGGTTACATAAATTCATATGAGTTCAATTGCGAGAAAAAAAAAAACGTTAGATTGACATCAGATGTACAGTACCACATTGTCTCTTTGGCATCGGTAAATTTGCATACAAATAAATGTTTGCTAGCAAAAACTTTGTTTTTTTAAGTGTTACAGCTGCATAAACATTTAAAGTGGGACACTGCCATTTGGAACACGATGGCTTGTTGTGTAGCCATTAGCGACAATATTTATATATTCATGTGGTATTACTGTCTATTTGTTTATCAGATCACATGTTTACTTTCGATTGTTTCCTTATAAATATTATGTTAGGAATTCTTTGGCAAAATGAACCCATCGTTTATGTGTGAAAGAAATGGATCTACTGTCATCTCAGACCATGTCAACATTGTTTCCCATGAAAGATATTACTTGCAATGAAAGACATTATTTCCCTTTAAAAGACATTATTTTCATTGAAAAGACAAAAGAAAGGGAAAATTCTTTTTTTCTCAATATCTCTTCAAAAGGTATTCTTTGAAATGTCACCAAGATGCAGTGATATAGTAGACAAATGTCACCTACATGAAAGAGGAAGCCCATCTCTCTCTCTCTCTCTCTCTCTCTCTCTCTCTCTCTCTCTCTCTCTCTCTCTCTCTCTCTCTCTCTCTGTCTGCTCGACAATAAGACTTCGATCCAGGCGTCGCATTGTCTCTAACGACAACTTTAAGAACAAATCCACAAAAGAGAACAATGAACAAAGCAAAGCGCATCTCCAGTTCGGTACAATTCCAGGTTCTCTTTTTTCCCGTTCACACAAACACGGAATCAGCGTCCATCCGATAGCTGTATTCATGAAGCAGCAGCAAATATATATTCTCGAAAATTCTGAAGACAGTTGAAGCGTACTCATGGCCAATAATAATAATAATAATACAGGTTTTACTGAAAATAATGGCTATTTCAGCCGCGTTTACTTTGTATGGAAAAGAAACTTCTATACAAAATAAACGCGGCCGAAATAGCCATTATTTTCAGCAAAACCTGTACTTATGAAGGCCTTCTTCCAGCAAATAATAATAATAATAATATTAGTAGTAGTAGTTGTCTGTTTGTTTGTATGGTGTTTTAACGCTGCTTGGAAGCAGTGGTTATTCAGCAAAGGGACCAACGGCTTTACGTGACTTCTGAACCACGTCGAGAGTGAACTTCTATCACCAGAAATACACATCTCTCACCCCTCAGTGGAATGCCCAAGAATCGAACTCGCAGCCACCGAGGTGGCACGCTAACACCATGCCGACCACGTCACTGAGGCGCTTAGTAGTAGGAGTAGTAGTAGTACTAGTAGCTGTTTCTGTGACAATATAAATAAACATTGCTGTTATCATTATTTATAAAAGCGAAAATGGATTGAACCGAATTCTCTTTCCTAACATCTTTAATCTATTGACCTTGATATGATTTTCAGGAAACCTTCCATATGGCTAAAAATTAATATCGGTCCAGGTCGACGGTTACGCAGGGTTAGCGATTTTTTTAATTAAAAAAAAATTATTTTAAAAATTCAGTGATTTATTTGACGTTTTTTATCTATTTGATTTTTTTATTTGTTAGAAGTTTTTTCAATCCTTTTTTCCTCAAAATGTATCTTATGACAGAATTATTATTGATTTATCTTTTAGGCTTCCAGTTCTGGCCTAAAGTATGTACTTGCAAATTTTTTAATATCAAATAAATGCGCCACAGTTATGCTTAAGATTTTATTAACCTCCAAACCATATTTTTCAATTATTTTGCTCTCAAATAAAAAAATAAAAAAAGATAAAATAAAATAATATAGTTTTTAAAGAAAAAACCAATGATTTAATCACTTGATTGAATCAGTTTGATTTAGTCGTTGACAACCCTGTGGTTAAGCGTTCTCGCAGATCTAGTCCAGAAGATAAAAGTTCTTACAAACCCTGTTCAGTTGATCACCATTACTATAGATCGGCTCAGAAGCTGAACGTTCTTGCACGTTCGGGACGATAAATAAAAGTTCCTTCAGAGCAGGATCAATGTCTGAGAATCCTTGCATGCACGGGCCTGAAAGTAAACGTTCTTGAAGGTTTGGACCATTACATCAAAGTTACCACTGTTTGATGTCAAAAAGTTCTCGACTGCTCTCAACAGCAGTGAATTATTCTGGTTGATCAGCATCGACAGATAATTGCTCTTGCTGATCCGTATCGACAGATACTTATCATAATGTGATGAAAACAAATTACTAACACTCTAAACCAATTTGTTTCCTTTCCAACCTTTAGAAGATGGACGCACGCTGAACAATTTCGTGACCTACGAAAATTTTACTAAGAATTATTCATTTTTTTTAATATCTAACATTAATTAACTTTCATTTAACCATGAATTTTGCGCATGACAGACCTTTGTTGCTGCTACACCATGTCAAGGAACTACATCATTCAATACGTCGATTCACAACGCACTCAGGCATATTGCAATGTCACTTTCGGCATCCTCGAAAATAAACCTTCCTATACAGCAACGGCAATACACGACGGGCCAAATTGTGAGAGAGAGAGAGAGAGAGAGAAAGAGAGAGAGAGAGAGAGAGAGAGAGAGAGAGAGAGAGAAACTTCTGCTACAGCTCTGGCATCACCTTGAAACCAACCCCCTCCCTCCCACATCCCCCCTTCCATCCCACCCCCTCAATCCCCATTTTTTGCGAAGCGCTCTCTCTCCAAAGTGCATCGAGGCGCTGTCGAATCATTTGTCTGGAGAGAAAGCATAATGATATATGATATGCCGAGGAGCAACAGCGGTTGCCAAAAGCAGGGGTGGGCCTCAATTATCATTCAAGGAATGTCCCTTCTTCGTCCCCTGGCACCGCTTGGGGGACGCGCCGAATTTTGCATCCGAAGGTGACGGTTCCTCCAGGATGCGCGCGACACTCCTTGCATTAATCGCTGGCCTATCCCATAGGGACGATTCTTCTTCTTTTTCTTCCTCGACGGTGTAGTGTGACAACTGCATATCACATACTAAACATAACTACTAACAATAATACTGACACCAGTAATTTAAATGCACGAAATACTTTATAATAATAATAATAATAATAATAATAATAATAATAATAATATCAACAGTCAAATAATATAACAACGATTAAATAATAACCGCACTAAAAATAATAATGACATGGGAAATGAAAATGTTCGACATACTATAATAATAATAATAATAATAATAATAATAATAATAATAATAATAATAATAATAATAATAATAATAATAATAATAATATCAAAAGTAAAACAACATAACGATTATGTTGATACTAAAATTATTTTTATTTACAATTTTCTTTACACATTTAACATTATTTTAAAAGACAACACGCTAAATAACCATACAACAACAACAACAATAATAATAATAATAATAAAATAATAATAATAATAATAATAATAAATAATAATAATGGTAGTACCAACGGCAACAGTACGAAACTAATAGCGATTATAGTCAGCTTTTATATTACATTCCAAGTTTTATCAATTATATTTCCTATTTTCATTTATGTGCTTGGTTCAATTAATCGTTAGTTGGTTTCTTTTCCTTAATGCTGAGTAAATAATTCAATGTCCCTTTCTTTATTCTTTCCAAGTCTGTTTTTCTAAACCTTTTCAATTCCAATATTGACCTATCCTGCCTTTTTTTTAAATTCTTTTTTGTCATAAATAACAAAATCGTTTTTATTTTCTCTATTCTTCCACTTGACTTATTCTATCATTAATCCAATCAATTTTTCCAATATTTTTTTTCTCTTTATATTTGCTTAAATACTAAATATACCGATTTTCTCCTCTTATTTGCAATAAGTGGCTTATTTCTAACACGAACCGGAGAGTAGAGGTGATTTTCTCCCATAATTTTGCGCGCCACTATGGCTGCAACAATGCAGCGGATCTTTGACGAAGAAAACTGCAAGACAACGATTTGAAACCTGCTCACACTTTTGACACCTGATAGTGACTTAGATCGGAAGTTGATTCAACACTTCTAGTTCCAAGAATGATATATTAAACAACAGTACCATTTGGACCGTTCAATTCTTTAATTATTTTGACACCTACCTATTCAGCCATTCACTTCCACGCATACATTAATCGACTAGTTTGGCGATAGTAGTAAATTATTCTCAGGAACGATAGTCCTGGATATACTGGAAAGTTACTGATTCCTTCATCGCATAAAGATAACCATTCTGTTAATATTTTTCCTACGTAGAGAGTTCTGGCTGAATGAAAGATGCTGCTTACTCCTTTTCTACAATAATATATTCATCTATCGATATGCATAAATAAAACTCAACGCCATCGATGCCTTTACTTGCTTAAGATGCTGGTTGCAAAACGGTAACTTTCACTCTATACGTTAGTTTTAATCTACCAACGTCAGTTAGACAATTCACGACCTTTCACCAGCTGCTAAAGGCTTTTTGATACTAAGGCTGGGGTGCCATCTGTACCCATTCACCAGCGGAATACTTCGTCTCGCAAGAATTTCCATCTTTCTTACGTAACTCGTTCCGAAAAACGTCGCCAATGAAAGGCAAAGCCGAGGCACGGCGCATGGTGACGCTCATACTAATCCAGTAATACAGGTGACACTGATTAGACCTGATAAATCCAGAATAAAGAATGTAACAGGGTAAGAATAACCAGCCATACACAAATTAGTTTGCCTCGCTTAGGCCAAACAAAAGCTCTCTCTCTCTCTCTCTCTCTCTCTCTCTCTCTCTCTTCTCTCTCTCTCTCTTAAACATTAAGACGTTTATCTAAAAGGGGCGGGTCCAGAGGGAAAAAACACATCTCTTACACATCAAGACTTTAACTACTGGATCATTGGTGCTCATTGGCTGTGAGCGTGTGTAAGTTGGTAAGTGTGTAGGCATACCATGCCAGAGTGAATGTGCAAAGTAAAAATAGACACCTGCTATATATATATATGTATATAAAATATATATATATATATATATATATATATATATATATATATATTACATTCAATCATGAGCTCAAAGTATAAGTTTAACGATACAAAAAGCCATGTATGCCCTTACTGAATAAAATCCAAAATCCAATCTCACGATAAATTTCGATTGAAAGGTTCCCAGACCGGGAACAAAAATGGAATACTTGAAAATGAATATCGAGGCATTTTGGGTGTACGTGTATGTGTTCATCGCATACATGCCATCTTCTATGTATTGGGACTGGCTCGGGTTGAGAGATATACAGGGAATGACCTCGTTTGCAAAAAAGAATAAGACTAAACCTAACAACAGATTTAATAAAAAAAAAAAGAACGGAACAAAATATATTTTTCAATATTAATAAAAAGCACAAAATATCTTCAATGTTAATAAAAAGAACGGGCACAATATATTCTTCAATGTTAATAAAAAGAACGGGGCAAAATACATTCTTCAATATTAATAAAAAGAAGGGGGCAAAACAAGAATATCTTAAAAGGATTTCAATCTTGCAAAAATGGGAATATCACGCCATATACCAACAAGGAGCGTACAATTTCTTCAATGACTGCCAGGCCTTTTGCTGACTACAATCAAACAAAAGGTACACACGGACAGTACGCTTTGAGAACGTCCCTCGTAAAAACAATGTTAAGAAGAACGTCGAGGATGATACGGACATTACGCCACGTGCATCTGCAATAGACGTAAACAAACAGGCCGTTTAACTCTTTAAGCACCTCACTGTCAATTTCACTTTAAACAGGTCTGTCGCGGGAAGGATTTGCAAGGCTGTTTAAAGTATCATTTAGAAAATACTCGAAAATGGATTCTTTTGCATATATAAAAGAAATATTTCGTTAATGCAAATTTTTGAAACTTAATTGATATTGAATTCTTTTGCAAATAAAATAAAAAAAAAATATTACGTAAAATGCTATTTTTTGGAACACACTTGAAACTGAAATCTTTTGTATATATAAAATAAATATTACGAAAAATCTTACTTTTTTTTTTTACTTACTTGAACCGGAATTCATTTGTATATATATAAAATAAATATTACGTAAAATGCTATATTTTGGAATAAACTTGAAAATGAATTCTTTTGTATATAAAAGAAATATTACGTAAAATACCATAATTTGAAGCACACATGAAACGGAATTCTCATGTATTTGAAATAAATGTTTGTACGTTAAAGAAATATTACGTAAAATACTATTTTTTTTAACATACTTGAACCGGAATTCTTTTGTACATAAAAGAAATATTAAGTTAATTGCCATTTTCTGGAACACACTTGAAACTGAATTCTTTTGTATATAAAAGAACTATCACGCAAAATTCCTTGGAGACATCAAGGGCAATCATTTGGAAAATGTTACGGTTGTATCTTATTCATACAAAGAACGAAAAAATCATCACTGATGCTTTGTAAACTTTAATGACACTTAAAACATTATCATGATTAATCAGAGGGCGTTTTCATCTTGGTACACCACCGGCTAGCCTTTCTCCCCCGCCGTGCGGTGGCTGACACATGGGGCTCGTAGTCACAAAGAGCACAAGAGCATCGATGACAGATATCAAATATTTCGGCTGTCCTGGCTGTCACTGACAGAACTTACGTGACTATAGACAGAAACATTATGGAGAGAGAGAGAGAGAGAGAGAGAGAGAGAGAGAGAGAGAGAGAGAGAGAGAGAGAGAGAGTTTCCAAGACCAAAAAATCCCCGCATGGAGTTCAAAATATATAATGAGAATGGTTACAAACAAGTTTAGGTTGCAAGTAAATCTGGCAGAGAACAGTATACAAATATTTATATAAATATATATATATACATACACACACATATAATATATATATTATATATATATATATCATATATATATATATTATATATATATATATATATGATTAATCAATGCACAAACGCGTGTGAAACAGAAATAAATGTCTGAATCACACAGGAGTCTAGTAGAGTCATAAATACACCGTTATATATATATATATATATATATATATATATATATATATATATATATATATATATATATATATATATATATATATATATATATATATTGTACTGCGAGTTCCTCAAAACAAAACTTGTCATCTACGATCACTTACAAGACCCTGACGAATTGTAGCGTTATTGTCAGCGAAGTAAAACTTTCTTGACACAAAGACAGCAGATGTCAGGCTTCATGAGAGAATCAAATGACTAAAATGAAGAAGAGGAACGCGCATGCGCAATGCAGCTCAGAATGGGTTAATTTAGTAAACGTGAACCGTCAATCATTTTTTTATCACAAGAGAAAAGAGCGGGATATGAATAATTCATAACAAATAAATAAAATTATGCTAAATTGTTGTAAGGCAATTACCATTCCAAAATGACAAATGAAAAATCCCGATGAAAAATAGTGATAAATAATATCAACTGATGTTAATGTGCACCAAACAAGAGTCCTCTGAATCTCATCTAACACCAAACACTTCAGGGCAAAACAGAATATGACTAAAATATCTTAGGTTTCAAAAGATTCTAGTAAGTGTTTTTAGGCCTCAAATTATTGATGTTTCTAGTAAACTTTTCCGGGTAAAAAAAACAACAACAACAACAACAACTTAGCCATCAGAGAGAAACAGGCCTCTCTTACAACGATAAAAATGTAGTACATTGATATGGCAGATAGAACGCGCAAAATTTCGTTTATTTCGGGTAACAAACACTCCATCGTGGTAATTATTCAAGCACCAGCTAGGTTGCCAGAATTTAAATTAGGAGAAATCCATAACAGTATCGGTAGCAATTTGCGCTCAGTCACCACAGTAAGTGAGTCAATGAATTATGGTGCGCACAACATCGAATATTTATATTGTGTGTGTGAGAGAGAGAGAGAGAGAGAGAGAGAGAGAGAGAGAGAGAGAATGGTATTACCTCAATGGAATGAGGACGACCTCATCGAGGTCATCCCGTTTCGATAGTATATATAGTATAATTTTTGTGAGTAATGAGCAATCACGTCAAACGTTTTAACCTCTCTCTCTCTCTCTCTCTCTCTCTCTCTCTCTCTCTCTCTCTCTCTCTCTCTCTCTATATATATATATATATATATATATATATATATATATATATATATATATATTAACCCATAGGCGTTTTTTAGGTACCTAGTTGTTATTCAACGTGTGTGTATATTCTATAATAGCTACACACACATACACACATTTAAATATATATATATATATATATATATATATATATATATATATGTATATATATGTAGTATATATATATATATATATATATATTTAACATACACATAGCAGACACGACCCACACTAGTCGATTAACAACTAGGTACCTAATACTCTGGTTACATCCAAAAAGTATACTGGTCTTTACGGATTAGTATAGGCACTTGAACAGACACAAATATTATCAAACACGCAAATAGACACTGCAAGAAAAAACACACAAACAAGCACAACGACACACCAAAATGTGAGCTTAACCACTGGCGGAGGTAATTATCCAAAGCTCATATTTCGCTGAATGAATATGGAGGGAAAGCCATTACTGCTAACAGTATGACCTGCCATTCAATAATGAGAGAGAGAGAGAGAGAGAGAGAGAGAGAGAGAGAGAGAGAGAGAGAGAGAGAGAGTCTGCTTCGTGGTAACACACGATAGAAAAAATATTATTATTATTATTATTGGTGCACCCATACCGTCAAAAATGACGGTAATAAAAGAGAGGGTCGAGATGACAAGTCCCGAACCTAGGACGTTACGTACCGCCGGGGAGCTCGGCCCAGGGTGCCTTCATTCTGCATTACCATGAATATTTCTAAAACTATTCAGCATTACTAAAATGTTCAAACAACCAAGTACAATTAACTCAAGCCTCTACACAAGAGATCAGAAAACATGTAAAATAATACATTTAACTCAAACCACTACACAAGAGATCAGCAAATACGTAATAATAAGTCAGCATAAACTATCATAAATTTCGAACTTATTAATTAACCCACAAACGAATTTCATGACCTCGACAGAGTGGCAGCAGCCACATCACAAAACGATATTCCATCCCGCTAATCACCTTGTTAACGGTATATCGTTTTTTGCAGCATTTGAAAACAATTGGTGTAGTGGCATAAATTGATGGAGGGTCATTTACCTTTATCTAAAGTTACTGTAGTTTACATTTCATCAGCGGTTTGACTTTTCATTTGAGATTTGGGGTTCAGTGCTAATAATAATAATAATAATAATAATAATAATAATAATAATAATAATAATAATAAATTAAAGAATATATTTCGTATACTTCTCGTTCATTAATGACACAGATTTGTCTGTTATCCATTTCTAACAATCAAATATGAATATTTAACAATATCAGCAATATTATAATAATAATAATAATAATAATAATAATAATAATAATAATAATAATAATAATAATAATAATAATAATAATAATAATAATACATTGCCGTATATTTCTCGTAAATTCATCATTCTTTAATGACAAAGATTTGTCTATTATCCTTTTCTAAAATCAAATATGAATATTTAACAAAATCAGCAATTGAAATAATAACTATCAAAAGCAGATAATGTAAACGTTAAATATCTTGAGTAGCCAAGAATATGCTGATGTTACGATGCAAATTGCAATAAAAAATTGTCCAACACACATCCCCCTTATCAAAACATAATTCTGGAGACTTGAACAAAGTTCATCCAGGACAAATCACATTACCCTACCCAAGCATACGAAAGCAGCAGCCGAAGGTTAAACTTTCTTAGACTTTGCCACTGAGAGAGAGAGAGAAGAGAGAGAGAGAGAGAGAGAGAGAGAGAGAGAGAGAGAATACGTATGTGTGCCTGTATTCTCCATCAGACAGCTTTAGGGGTACAAGGAGAGAAAGCAGTTTCTGCCTTCACTCTCTCCGGAGATCAATACTGAGCGTCCATCCGAACATCATTTCCCAGTGTGCGATTATCATAATTCCAGGCAACGTATTCGGTTATAACGAGTCTTCGTAACAATGGTCGCTCTTAACAATACACTGCAGCAATTCTTAATTATCCTAATAGGCTGCCTGACCCGTTAATAACGTCTAATTGCCCTCATTATCCTGCCCACAGGGAATCGAGTCGGCATTAACCTTCTCGACCTTAAACGACATCTAGAAATGACCCCAATTTTCATCGCTGCGTTTTGACGTCGAAGTTATCTCGCTATCTTCGGACCTGGGCTAGGAAGGGGTATAAATATGTGAGAGCTCCACTGGCTTTTACTCTAAAAGTAAACTCTACTGGCAACTTGGATTACACTCAGCCAAAGGCCTTAAGAAGATTGATTGTTTGTTTGTTTGTATGGTGTTTTTAAGATGCATGGAACCAGTGGTTATTCAGCAACGGGACCAACGGCTTTACGTGACTTCCGAGCCACGTCGAGAGTGAACTTCTATCACCAGAAATACACATCTCTCATCCCTCAATGGGATGTCCGAGAATCGAACTCGCGGCCACCGAGGTGGCAGACCAAGACTATACCGATCATGCCTCTTAGGCGCTCTTTTAAGAAGATTGAAAGCTATGAGCATCAGGGGACATAAAAGCAGGGAGGGAATTCTAAAGCTTGGAATTGGAAGGCAATAAGCGTTCACTGAACGGAACCTTCCGGGAACGCGATCGCATCTCTCTAGCCCAGGTACGAAACTTACTAAAGGTTAGTTGTGCGGAATGATGAAATTGGAGGTATGTGAGTGGATCACGAA
>NC_087218.1:43322049-43334549 GCF_015104395.2 Macrobrachium nipponense
CATCTTAAAAATATAGCTATTGCATAAAAGCTTCCTTCTCTTTGTTCTATTGGCATTTGTAAATTGGCATTTGTAAATAAGTCATTCATGTGACCTTTAAAAGAATGACATTATATATAAATATATATATACTGTATATATATATATATATATATATATATATATATAATATATAATATATATATATATGCATATATATATATATATCTATATATATATATATATATATATATATATATATTGTGCATACACATATACATATCACAAGAAAATGGATTTGACTTAAACCGACGGAAAAAAGTGAGGTATGTTAATTTGATATGTCATAGACAGAACTATTATTTTTCTACTACTGACCCAACTTATTTTGGATTACTAATATTAGTCCAATGTTTTATTCTGACACTTGATTGCTACGATATTTCACAAAGATTTTGTTAGCTATGGTAGTTCGATCTTTCTGCATTGTACCATTTCATATTTTTAAGCAAAGTGGCCTTTCTAATCTCATTGATTATACCCTGTACAGAGAATGGGATACATGAATGTCATATTCACTGGAATAATATTTCACTTCTGCGTTGGCAGATGGTGCCGGCAACATCTACCCATTTTGCCTATAGCAGAAAAATCAAGTAAAAGAAGAGAAGAGAAAGAAAAAGACAAGGGAAAGAGAATTCCCTTAAAGTAATAAAAAAGTAAAAACGGAACAATATTACATTCTATGATTTTTATATTAATTTTAGCTGTCATATCTGTAATAGATATAATTCAGTCATATCACTTAAATTCAATGTTCTTATTACTAAGACAAATATCCTGTCTCTCGAATGCGAGACTTCATCTCTATCCATCTATCTACCTATTTCACAAACGAATGAAAACACTTAAAAGACACTTAAACACTTAACAGCGACGCGCTAAAATACGACTGAGCTCGGAATTCTTGCAATTCCTGCATGGTAAAGTAACACTTTCGTCTGCAGTCGACTTGATCCCGGAGAAAAAGAAGCACGCCACTATCGATCGCCGCTGCCAAAGAGTATAATTAACTTATCAACTACATCAAGCTACTATGCAGATATCTATAAAAAAAGGGGGAGGGGGGAGGAAGATTGGGAAGAAGGTGAAAGGGGGGGAGGAGGACCTCATACTAGTCTCCTTGCATTTTAATACATTTTTATCTATTTTCTAATTACTTTTTTTTTTTTAATAAGTGGGGTCTCTTTCTGTATTTCCTTTAACCTCGCCTTACTTCTTCGTAATGATGAACCACATAATATTCTTTGGAACTTTCAATTTCAAGTCCATGGCCACCGTCGGAGTATTCCACATGAATAGGCTTCATCTTCTGAATAATAATAATAATAATAATAATAATAATAATAATAATAATACGAGGTAAAAATTGCCGTTTCCAATAACACGCAAGAGCAGAAGCAAGAAGGGACGTACCTAGGCACCTATACTACTGCTTAGCAACAGAATACCGCAGCTCCTCATTCCCGGGGAAACTCTGCCAATAATTACCAACTCGCTGAATCAATTAGGGGCTTATTCATGGCCTAGGACCAACTTTACGACCCGAGGTCGATTTCAAAATACCCGACGTATGTCAACGATTGGAGGGGAGGGGGGAGTGGGGAGGGGGGGAGAGCTGTATGCTCTTGCAACCTGGTAACAAAAACTCCACAGTTCAACGAACGTGACGAGGTAACTAACGCGTCAACAGGAATAAAAATGTCGATGAAATATCCATAATAATTTACAAGAACACGTTAAGGTCCATTACGATACGGTGACATCAAAACGATCTGTTTTGACATCATCAAGGTCTGTTACAAAAATCGCAAGTCTCAACAGACATGAAAATTGGCAGTGACATGCTGCAATGTCATAAAACATTGGTAGTGACATGATGAAGATCTGCTTTAACATAATAAATTAGATGTGACGTCATTACATTCTGATGATAAGACATGATGAACATCAGTAATTGTGTCATGAAGATTTAATTTAAGACATGAATTCATGTTTAGAAATACGTAGCCCATATACAATGAAAGATTGTGACATGAAGACTGCTTTAGAGCTGTAATTATGCAAGTATGCAGATGATCTCTCTCTCTCTCTCTCTCTCTCTCTCCTCTCTCTCTCTCTCTCTCTCTCTCTACGGTATAAATACAGAATTCCAGTTAGAAAAAACACATTCGTAAGCTTCAGAGTCTATTTAAAACTTCCAATTGTTTTTTATAAAACGAATAAGTCGAGAGAATAATTTTGCTACAGTCAGGAAGAGATTCAGACAATTACTTGTTCGAGAATAGGAATCTGGAACTCATTGTTAAAATAATATGAAACAACTACAGATTTTTGTTACAGAAAAATACAATTTTTACAGCAAAATCGAAAATATTTTACAGAACTTTTGTACAATTTCTTATATTTCTTATGCTGTTACACAAAATACTCTAGCAATTCTATAATACTTCTTTTTACGGTATTTTTCGTCACCCATACTGAAAAAAAACGTTCAATGACTGGACAGGGAGTAAGATTCACTTTTACGCACAAATTTTTTTTTTTTAAATGTATCGCTTAAATTAAACAAATGTAAAAATACAGGACACAGGTTTACATTTTGCCCCTGAATCAAGTGATACAGAGAGAAAGGAGAAGAGATTGAATTGGTTAGTAAATCTGGCGTTATATGGAAAATAATATATATATATATATATAATTATATATATATATATATATATATATATAATGTGAGAGAGAGAGAGAGAGATGAGAGAGAGAGAGAGAGAGAGAGAGAGACTGCTGCACCACACAAAAACCAGCCAGTTGGTAGAAATGGAGATATACTATATTTCCATTGGCCACCCCCCCCCACCCCCGCCATCCCCTTCGCCCCAATTTTAAGCCGCGTGACCCAGTTTTCCACAAGCAAGGGAATCCTCTCCGCAGAATGCATTTGGAGTGTTGTCGCCCTTATACACGCCCCGGAGAGAGAGAAAAGCACAAGCAACTGAGAGCGACCTTCCATCACAACAGGCCTTACATATTTAGAACCTGTGTGCCATCTATAGCGGGGGCCCCTTCTTGCACATACCGAGCCGAGCGGGTGAGCCAGGGAGAGCATGGCACTGAAAGGTACATACCTACCTAGACCGATGCATTCATCATGCATGGTGATCAGGTTTTACTACAAAAAGAGATTTTTTAATCATCAATTCAAGTTGTTCAACTCATCCGATTCGGAAAAAATGTAACTACGATTTTACCTTCAAGTTACCTTTCCCAACAACTCCGTAAAAGGGGCGTGGAAAAAATAACTCGCACTTTAGTTGAAAAAACGTCCTCAATACAAAATTCCCACTAAATATACGATTTATCCAATTTAACACTATTTAATTTATTGTTAGGCGGGTGGAAAGAATTACTCGCATTTAGTTGAAAAAACGTCCTCAACACAAAATTCCCGTTAAATATATGATTTATCTATTAAATATTATTGTTATGAAAATTACCATGAATGGAGAAAAACCACTTATTTGGTCTTCCGTTTTCCTCTGTTAACGCCTCATAATTTAACTTGAATAATAAATTTTCGCTTATTCTTTCACGGATCTTGAAACTTGGAAGACTGGCAAGACGACCAACCGTTAATTCATAACTGATAAAGGTTTCGACGAACAAAATCAACCGTTTATTCACAAATCAATAAGTGCTTTGACTAGTTGCAATTCTAGTGTCACACTTTATGTCTACTAAACTTCAAAAATAATCGAAGATTAACGAAAGTTGGTGTTCAGTAGGGGGGTTAGTGCCGTCAGTGCACCTCATTCGGTGCAATGTAGGCATTACTTAAGGTTCTTTGCAGCGTCCCTTCGGCCCCTAGCTGCAACTACTTTCATTCCTTTTTACTGTACCTCCGTTCATATTCTCTTTCTTTTATCTTACTGCCCACCCTCTCCTAAAAATTGTTTCACAGTGCAACTGCTTTGAGGTTTTCCTCCTGTTACACCTTTCAAACCTTTTACCGTCAATTTCCGTTTCAGCGCTGAATGGCCTTAGTTGTCCCAGTGCTTGGCATAATGCCAAAAATCGATATCAATCAAAATCACATCAAAAGTAATGATCAGAATAATTGCAAATATCAATTCCAGTGTGCTAGAACCGATATAAACTCATTCTGAAATGAATTACGCTACAAGACTTCACAGCTGAAAGTTTGAGTTTTTTTCCGTCTCGAATATTCAGCAGAATCAAAGAGCCACCCAATCGACAGAGGAATCATTGCCATCAAGCACCACCCTGAGAAGAGTGATCGATGATGACTGCCAGAACACACTGTCTCTCTAACAGGATGACTGACGCCCGGGAAGCAAGTACGACCTAATTGCGGTTGTTAGCTGGCAATGCAATGGTGGGACGGGGGCAGTAATGATGACGCACTGGAATTTCAGAACACTTCATTCTGTAATGTATACTGAATAGGATATATTATTTGTTGGTGGGTATACGAGCGCGCTAATACACCCCCTAAACTGTAAATGTCTCGGGTAATAAATTTATAATAATTAGATCAATAGAAACGACCATTCAACAAGTAAGATGACCCCGAGTTCTGATAACTTACAAACAAACAAAATCCCGTAGGGAGGTAGTGCCGTCAGTGAACCTCATGCGGTGCACTGTAGGCATTACTTAAGGTTTTTGCAGCGTGCCTTCGGCCCCTAGCTGCAACTACTTTCATTCCTTTTTACTACACCTCCTTTCATATTCTCTTTCTTCATCTTACTGTCCACCCTCTCCTAACACTTGCTTCATAGTGCAACTGCGGAGGTTTCCTCCTGTTACACCTTTCAATCCTTTTACTGTCAATTTCCATTTCAGCGCTGAATGACCTCATAGGTCCAAGTGCTTGGCCTTTGGCCTAAATTCTATATTAAACTCAACTCAACTCGAACAAACAAACAGTTTTTTAAATATATTTCAAATTGCGAAGCACAAATGAAATATATTGTCTTCACGTTCAATTTGTATTACGTAGTTATCGAAAATGATCATGACTTTCAACACAGCTGACCTTCCTTTTCCAAAGTTCTATAACCGACTTCCTATAAACATTGTGTTCCTTTAAAACGAGCGGATTGCACCAGAGAGAGATCCCATCTATGAACACCTAAGCAGTGTTGCCAATTGGTATGTGTTTATCCTCCAAACTGTGTACAAGATTTAAACAAAACCATAGAAATAAGTGAAATCAGCGCATCTATTTGTAGAGTATATATATATTAGATCAATTTTATCCTTATTGCATTACTATGACAACTAGAATTCATGGAAATAGTTTGAAAATGCATCGGCGTATGTGCCAAGCTCCACTAAATTGGCAACGATATACCTAAGGTTCTCGCATATCTCCAAACAGTCAAATCTTAACCTTCCGAAGTTCCACAGCTGGTGACCCTCAGTGAGTCAATAAGAGGAAGGGGGGGGGGGGGAAAGAGATCGGTAAAATAGGGGCCTTTTGGGGGGCCTTGGGGGAGTACCGACAAGCAAGCCCCTGCCAACTCCTTTCCCCTGTCATCTTGCAGCGCCCTCCAAAAAAAAAAACTTAATGAGATCATCCCTTCACTCAGCTGGTTCTCCTCTCCCATCTTTTCCATCTCCCCCAAAAACTGTCACTCGCTCCCCCACCCCCCAACCTGTTCTTACAGTACCTACAGCTGGGCTGGTAGCTGGCACCGCTCCAGTTTTCTCTTCCTGCCAAAATTTGTACTTCAGGTCCCTGGATGCCTTTTCGAGAGTCTTCTCGCTAGTGGATTTGATTTTCTCAGTCGTTGCTTAAGGCCAATGTTCAGAGAGAGAGAGAGAGAGAGAGAGAGAGAGAGAGAGAGAGAGAGAGAGAGAGAGAGGATGTTGCACAAAATATAGACATAAAAATTTAGTGATAAAAGAGGCGACACAAATTCTTGTACAGACAAACATTTCCATTCGACAGCAAATTACTTTGGCTTCGACAAAACGAGATATGTCGAACACGATATATTTCGTACTCCTCTCTCTCTCTCTCTCTCTCTCTCTCTCTCTCTCTCTCTCTCCACAAAGAGTGCGCCTTGCCCTGGCTCTTTCGGAGACAATCGATATCTCTTTTCAGTGGGCCTCGTACAAAGTTAGTCTACTGAAGGAAGTTCCCTTTCTCTTTTCACCTCATCACCGAACAGGAACGTTTTCTTTGTCAAACAAAATGTTCGCAGTAATGGCTTCGTCTTGATGATAAAATATCCAGTTGGTTAACATAAAATGATTATTCAGGACCAACTTCATCGTTAATTTCTTCCAAATTATTATGCAGAGCCAACTTCATCTATTCACGAATCTCTCTCTCTCTCTCTCTCTCTCATGCACACACAAACACAAACATCTACACATACACGCACACAAAACCATACATATGAAGGCCTCTAGTCCAAGACTCTTCTGGAGTAGAAAGAGGAAAGAAAGTCAACTCTGGCAACACAAACCCGTAGAGTGTTTCTTCCTCTGCCCAGACATCCCCCATTACTACAATATAAAAACATTAACAGACCACTATCGTTACATCTAACGACTGCGAAGGTTACTTGGCAATGACAATCCCTCCGGACATTCGACCTTCTGGGCGATGAAATAAAATCATCCCCGCGGAATAAATGGACCCTCCGATTCCAGGGGAATTCTATGGCGATTTTCTCGTTTCTCTCGAGATTTCATCCCTAAGTTAAGTCCCTTAGAGATTGGAATATTAGGCACAAACGTGTACAGAAACTATATATATATATACTCTGTGTATTTGCACGCACACACACATATTATACATATACTATATGTGTGTGTGTATGTATGTATATATATATATGTATAGTGTATATATATATATATATATATATATATATATATATATATATATATATATATATATATATATATATATATATATATATATATATATATATATATAAAATTACACCTCCTAATACGGACATTTCAGTCCTTGTACAGAGAGAGAGAGAGAGAGAGAGAGAGAGAGATGTCTTATTGCAATGTCTTCAGTCATCGTCCCCGTTTTTTGCTCTTTTATCAATTTACTTACTCTGTTTCTTTATGTTTTATCAGTCTTGGGGAACGCAGTGGATCAAGTTGGGACATTTTAGTTAAAGAAAGGGAGAAAAATGTGTGATCCGACCTCCAGTTTACTCTGGGCGCGTGCTAAAATCTACGGTCAAATAGCGCGTTCTTCCACCAACGAAAATGAAAGTAAATGCGTTATATTTTATTAGAAATAATAGATATATACTGTTTGACGTGCACATTGTGTATTTTCTACATTTTGATTCTAATAAATAAATCTTAAACATCCTATCCCAAATATCCTGTATCTTTAACTCAACGCGAAACGCCTTTTTCAGACCTTTTCAAGGGCCTTTCCTACCCCCCACAACAATAACATCAACAACAACAACAACAAAGTAGTTTGTAGGCTTGCTCCCCGAGTAAGCGAAAATCAGTATTTTCTACAGTAGTTTCACATCAACGGTGCATTTGATCTCTAGGCCAGTCCCTTACGACGCTCCTGATTGGCTGTTGAGAAGCCAGTCACAGGGTTGGACACTCTCAGTTTCTCTGAGGAGCTCACATAGGCAGGATCTATGTTCCACCTCTCCTGAGGTATACGTCTTTCAAGAGTATCCCTTAGGAGAGGTGGAAAATACATCCTGCCTATGTGAACTCTCGAGAGAGAGACTGAGAGTTTCCAGAACTGCGATTGGGTTATCAACAGCCACTCAGGAGCGTCGTAAGGGACTGGCCTAGACATCAGCTGCACGGCTGATGTGAATCTACTATAGTTCTGTGAATACTAGATGGGTATTCCTTGTTTTCTTTACTGTTCTTTTTTCTTCATCTTTTATTCTCCTTCTTCCACTGTTTATTTCCCTCACTTCACTCTCTTTTTCTCTCACTTGAGGTCACCCCATTTTCTCCTCCCATACTTAAGTAATGTATATTCGACTACTACCCGTGTAAATAAAAAAAGGAGAAAAAATGTAATGATGACCAAGATAATGATGATAAAGCGGGAGCTAATGACAGAGGGAAAATCGATAATGATTACGTGGAAAGTGATGAAGAGATCGCTAAAACGGATGAAAAACCCGCTTTAAGTAACGTTATTCTAACCTTAGGGATAATTTTAATATAACTATAATCAATAATCAATAATAAGCGCTAGTGTAACAGACATAGGAAAATAATTATACTACGAGGGAATGAGAAAACGAGAATTCCAACTAAAACATAAAGGGTAAGACATACGGTAATGATAAAAATGTTCCTTGGATATAAAATTTTGAATAAGTAAATAATTAAATAATCAAATAAACACAACCATCAAACCTTAAATAGCAAACGACTGTACATCACACAAAATAATAATTAAAAACACACAGAGCTGATGCCGGGGATAGTTTGGAGACCAACAATTAATACAAATCTTCAAACTGTCAAATTTCATAGAATGCCAACCAATGCTTGTTGTAAACTTTAGGGAAAACTCATTATGAACACCAAATATGAATGAAAACAACAGATAGGTGGACAGAGAGAGAGAGAGAGAGAGAGAGAGAGAGAGAGAGAGAGAGAGAGAGAGAGAGAGAGAGAGAGAGAGAGAACACAGGAATTGAAAACAAGGAGGAGAGTAGGAGAAAAGAGAACACAGGACCAACTTGTCATGTAAATCCGCAGTCCAAAAATAGCAGTAAATCGGCCCTGCACAATCGCTATGTACACGGAAAGCACAAACCTGCTTGCATAATGGATGCCTGCTTGCCCCCCCCCCTCCCCCCCCCCCTCTCTCTCTCTCTCTCTCTCTCTCTCTCTCTCTCTCTCTCTCTCTCTCTCTCTCTCTCGGTAGGAGGTTCAGGGTATTTAATGCAGAATAAGGGCCCCGTTATTAGAACGATGACGGTTATAAAGGCCCAATAAACGACAACTGTTCTCGGTTTTACGTCAATTTGCAACTGCAGTTCACGAAGATGACTCCCATACGAGGCAATAATGGAAGCCGAATTTAGTTACAGACGAATTAGTGACCGAATATATTTCGCTTTATTCAATGGCTATATTATCACACACGTATATATGTCATGAACATACATACTTATACACATACACATACATACATACAGACATACATACACACACATAATATATATATATATATATATATATATATATATATATATTATATAATATATATATATATATATATAATGTTTAGCTGGGATACGAAAGGATTTCATTAGATTTAACTCAATCTTATAGCATTTTTTTATATCGATAAGGGCTACATGTAGTATTATAACCCTTTGTTCTTTGATGTTGTAACTTCGTCTCCACAATAAGCCGAATAAAAAACCATTAAAATCTAGTATTTATGAACAACCTAAAGAGAAATCCTATTAAGAGATTTTCTGCAGAACTGCCAATGAACTCGTCATCTCACTAACATCTTAAAGAAAGCGATAACCTCTTCAAATACTCCGTACAGACCTGCTATCACCCCAAAACCTTGACGAGAGAACCTCAGTATAAAATCTGTCTGCTGAACAACAAAAGATCTGAAATCTGTCTGCTGAACAACAAATGACCTGTCATCGTAACAATATGAGACAGAAACAGCATTCAACCATTCTACAGTACGGCAACATATGGACTCCTATCGCAACCAAAGAGGCAGAGACACTACGTGAACTATTTATATAAAACAACACAAGATCTGCCATGGCCGCAACAGGAACTGAATCTTGCTAGAGAACAACAAACGAATTAGACCAACAACCACAACAGACCGAGCAATCCCGACAAAATGAGAGACTCTTCCCCTAAAATCGTTAGGCAAAACAACAAAAAGAGCAACAACACCGAAACCTCTACTTTCCAACTCGATCGAGGAGCGCAGTGCCAGGTCATATAGAGAGAGAGAGAGAGAGAGAGAGAGAGAGAGAGAGAGAGAGAGAGAGAGAGGCACCTCAGCAACGTCATCACCAGAGAAGTTATTTATCTTCCTGATTTGCATCTTATAAGATCTGTCGCGTAATCGGAAGTAATTAATTCTAACAGAATGGAACAATATGTCTCTTTTATTTAAACTTATCAAAAACTGCTCATTCATACAAATAGTCGACAGAAGAAACATCAGAAACTCAATAATCGTTAACATACGAACAGGAGAAAGCTTAGCACTTTTTCCTGTCACACAGACACACACACATATATATACATACATTTATATATATATTATATATATATATATATATATATATATATATATTATTATATATTTATATATATATAATTATATATAATATATAATTAAAATAGCCCATTAACAATTTTATGGACTCCTTTTATTACCAGTATATATATATATATTATATATATATATATATATATATATATATATATATATATATATGTGTGTGTGTGTGTGTGTGTGTGTGTGTGGTGTGAGTGATGTGTGTGAAGAGAGAGAGAGAGAGAGAGAGAGACGGAGAGAGAGGAGAGAGAGAGACGAAAAGCATTACAGCAACGCATCTTACGAAAGACAAAACAGTCATTTGTCTGGGATCCGTTTAACAGGCGAAGCATCACCGCCACAGGACAAACAATGCACAAAGCAAGACGTAGTACGAGATCTCCATGTTATGAATGAATGATAGCATGAATGAGTAATGAAGACACACAAGGGACTAAAGAAGGAAGTTTGTCATTTATTTGTCGATTGGCGAATAAGAGCGGTGAAGGAGGGGAAAGGGAAGGGAGGGTTAGGAGGGGGCTGGGTAGAGGAATGAAGGGGATGGAGACGAGAGATTGAAGGGGAACATGGATGGATGGAGGGTGACGCGTGTGGGAGGTGGTAGGAGGTGGGAGAGGCGTTCCACAGTGCTTTCAAAATGCCCCTAATCTTTCGATCATTAAGTAAACTCGATTGAAAATTAACCAGAGGGTGACTTTAATGTAATCTGGGCTTCAAAGGCCGTCGAAACTTGCATTCGACAGTGAGCCAGGACGTAAACATTCGAGAGAGAGAGAGAGAGAGAGAGAGAGAGAGAGAGAGAGAGAGAGAGAGAGCCATTTTAGCCCTGACAGAGTCTAGTGTCAAGGCTAAAATTATCAAGACGGTCCATCTGAACAATGAAGATAAATGCAATTTTCTTATCATGCAATTCACCCTGCAAATTTTCGGACAAATATATCTAAGACTTTAGGCGCAAGGGTACTTTTTCCTACCCAGTAGAAGGCACAAATATACAAACACAGGGAGATAGGAGTGAGTGACATGCATTTCCAAAACAAAAAACACAACCCAAAACATTAAAAATACTAGCTGACATTTAGCACAAGAGAGAAACGTAAAAAATATACGCGAAAAAGTACTTGTTGGCATTGCAATACAAGACAAACAAACTACAAGAGTACACTAGCTAAAGCACAGTGAATGTACACGTGGAGTGTGAGTACGTTCAAATACCCGCAACTACAAGCGGCGAATTAACGTCATTCCTCGTATGACCTTGAGGGTGAAGAATATGCAGCTACTGATACCCAGCACTGCAATAATTCTGGTGCAAGGAAATCTCACTCAATCTTCGGAGCGCTACTCAATGAATTCAGTTGATTAAAAGGACAATGGGAACATAATTGTTTTTTTTTTTTCGACGAAAAACCAAAAAGGAGAAATAAATTCAAGTAATTAGATTAATCTTTATACAAAAACAATATACGATGTAGAGACAAGAAGCGAACACATAAATATCAATTAAAAGAAGTAATATTTACCAATAAATTATGAAAACAATATAAAGAAACGAATAAAAGTTAATTGGACCAACCTTCAGAAAAACAAGCGGTGCATCAACAGGTAGCAAATATATGAAAGTGGGGTTTACAAAAACGGACCTTAATGTCTTATGAAATATGGCCATAAGCACATGAACATTAATACTTAATTAACAACACTGAAACAAAAACGAAATGGTAAAAAATAAAACTGACGTGAAAACAAAAATCAAATAGGAAAGTGCGTTACAAAAATAGGAAATAATGACCTATGAATTGATAAAGTTATTAAATTAATAACGATAAACAATATAAACGACTGAAAGAAAAAACAAATGAAACGACTTAATAATAATTATATAATTAGAATTCACAGCTGTTCTCGCCCTTCTGGGCTAGATAGAGAATCAGGAGTAGTTGAAATATCTTAAATACTTGGCAATCAATAATAATAATAATAATAATAATAATAATAATAATAATAATAATATCCTCATCATCAGGCAAAGAACGCACTCTAATAATAAACGTTGTCTCATTAAATGACTTTTAATTTCACTATCATTACCCATAAGGCCCCTTCTCCTCACCTCCATGATCAATCTTTCTTT
>NC_087218.1:43339549-43382049 GCF_015104395.2 Macrobrachium nipponense
CTTTGAAAGATTCAGTATTAAAACATGAAAAAGATGACTGGTTACAGAAATTACTCAGAATTCACCAAAAAAGGTGAATCTGGCACAGAAATACTTTGAAAAGATTTAGTATTAAAAGATTGAGTTGATTTGGACAGAAATACGTTTGAAAGACTTCCAGGTATTCAAAAATGAAAAGGGGTTAATTCTAGTTACAGAAATACCGCTTGGCAACAGAGCCTCGGGAATTCTACACGAAACAAGCCGCCCGGTAACAGGAAAGCCGGGAAATGGGAAAGGGGGGTGAGGGGGGAACGATTAAATTCGTATACGACATCGGGCCCTATATAGCTAACACTTAAATAGCTTTTTAACGTGGTAGCAGAAGAGACGTACAAGCTGAGTAAGACATAAGGCACGTCTATTAACCTATAATAACTGACAGCTCGTATACAAGATACATAAGAGGACGAACTCGTAAAAAAATTTAGATTAGTAGATACCAGACCGCCTCAAGGAGAAGAGAGATAAAGAAAAAAATATTGGCATCCTCAAGGCAGTTTTGTTAAACAGGTTGTAACTACGGATGTACCATAAATATTAAAGACCTCAAAAAGAACACTGGTCTTTTTTTCTCTCTCTCTCTGCATATTTATGGAGATACAAGGGAGATTAAAGAGGGGTCGAGGCTATTTTATAGGGTCTATGTGACTTTGAAGGGCGGCTTCTTATGCTGAATGATTCATTATGATACACTAGCTGTAGTAGTACCAGTAAAAGTAGTAATAGTAGTAGTATTAGAAGTAATAGCAGTAGCTCTAATAGCAGAAGGGTTATCAATAGAACACGATAAACGTTCAAATATAAGGTTACAACCGTTTCTGCAATAATGGAGGGGTCATCACAATCCACCTTAGTAGTCGTTGTAGTAGTAGCAAAAGTAGAAGTAAAAAGAGTAGTAGCAGCAGCAATAATAGTAATAGCAGTATTATATTATTAAAATCTACTTTAATGTTCCGACCGCTCTCTTAGTAAAGAATACAAATCAAGCGTAAACTTGAAGTAGTTGAATAATATTATTTCTAATTAATAGCAGCTTACCCAATTTTTCTATATTCTAATAAGGTGGTTGTTGATATTGTTAATTCAAGTCTTACCCTAGCACAGACTCTTGCTCAGAAAAATCCAGAAGCTGCTGTGATAAATCTCATAAGAGCCACGAAGGATACAATTGTCCATCTCATTCTGCGAATATTACTACTACTAATACTAATAATAATAAATTGTAGCGTAGGCCGTAACAGGCGATGACGATAATGATGGTGACGGTGGTGGATAAAGATACAATGGTTTCATAATTGTAATAATGATGAATAGAAATATGACAATGATTTAAACTGTCTTAAACTATCCACAGTTATATATAGCAGCCCATAATCTACAGGTCTTCAGGAGTTTTATCTGACAAGCCCCCGATTAAAGGTTCGAATGGTCCTAAAAACTAAGCAATATAACCTGTCATTCTGTTTAAAACAGGTTTTCTTTCGTTTTAACCAAGACTTTTGAGATACAACCAAGTTTTTTTACTAATACTACTACTACTACTACTACTTCTTCCCAACTTTATCCCTATTCGGGTTCGCCGTTTTCAATGAGTCTTTTCCATCAACCTCTGTCCTGTGTCATTTCTTCCCGTACTCCCTTCTCTCTCGTATCCTCTCTAATGAAATCTCTCCTCCACCTGGTCTTAGGTCTTCCTCTCCTTCGTGTTCCATCCACCTCCACGTCCATCACCTCTCTTGCCATGTGTTGCTCTTCTCTTGTCATCAGGTGGCCACATCTACCTAACTTCCTCTTGCACTTTTCTTTGATGCTTCAGTGACTTACTGTAACCCTAATATTTTCATTTCGATACTAATACTACTACTACTATCTACTACTAACTAACTAACTAATAATAATAATAATAATTAATAATAATAATAATAATAATAATGGAGAAACAAGTCCATTATCAATATGCACATATAATTAGAGATAAATCTATGGAGAAAGTTTATGGGAACTGCTCGATTACCTTTTCAACCGAACAGTTTCCCGGAAGCTTTCTTTACATATCTTTAAATATATGTATATATACATAACTGTGGATTTGTTATTCCATTTCAGGACTCATGCTACTATGAGTATTTAATAATAATAATAATAATAATAATAATAATAATAATAATAATAATAATAATAATAATAATAATAATAATATGTTTTATTAAAAGTAATTGCTGCCTTAGCTGGGATACACCCTGAAAATTTGACTACCGCACCCGGCATTTTTAATGAAATCAAAATCGACTTTCACATTTACCTATTTGAGACATACAACCTTCGGTGCGTTGCTCACCAGTTTAAGGAACAATGAGAAAACAATACTAGAAAAAATAGAGAAGAACCTTTATTTAATTAACGCAGCTGAGGCAGCAATTACTTTTAATAAAACATGTTTAAAAGAGGGTTTACTCCAAATAATAATAATAATAATAAATAATAATAATAATAATACTAATAATAATAATAATAATAATAATAATAATAATAATAATAATAATAATAATAATAATTATTATTATTTATTAAATTTTTTTTTTTTGCTCTATCACAGTCCTCCAATTCGACTGGGTGGTATTTATAGCCCGGAACCCCACACTATAAATACCACCCAGTCGAATTGGAGGACTGTGATAGAGCAAAAAAAAAAAAAAATTAATAAAAAAAATAATATAATAATAATAATAATAATATGCCGGAAGTAAATCCTCCTTTAAAAACATGTTTTGTTTTATTAAAAGTAATTGCTGCCTCAGCGACGTTAATTTTATAAAGGTTCTTCTCTATTTTTTAATAATAATAATAATAATAATAATAATAATAATAATAATAATAATAATAATAATAATAATAATAATAGTTTTCACAAGTGATGCTAATACAGAGAAATTATTACTTCGACAACATCTCCCCTCGCGTTCATCAGTATCAGCCACATCTGTGTCATTGTGAGGGAGAGGGGGGCGGGGGCGGGGGCGCGCTTATGAGTAGATTTATTTACTTTGGCCCTCCGTCTCTCTTTAGCACTGGTCTGGTGTCCCTTCGGGTTGCAACGAAACGTCTGAAGGGACCAGAAATACAACGGCAGTCGCTCACTTTTCAGCACCCTCCGACTCTTCATTTCCCGGAGTCTCGCAACTCAGAGGGTGGAAATGTCAAAATAGGGATTTGGGTCCTCGTGGGGAGATGACTGACAGGTAAGGTAGGTCTCTCCATCTCACCCTGGCCCATTTACCAACCCAATTCACCTGCTTTTACGGTCCATTGTGTCTTTCTTTCGGGCTTTGGGTCCTCGAGGCGAGATGATTGACAGGCAAGGAAGGTCTTTCCATCTGACCCTGGGCCATTTACCGACCTATTTCACCTGCTTTTACGGTCCATTGTGACTCTTCCTCTCTTATGCAGGACTCGAATCTTGAGAGAACAAGTCGATATTACTTTTATGTGGGAAGAACAAATTGATTTCAATTAGATAAAGGAAGAAAGAGCACTTCACAGATATACCAGTAAACGTCGCTTTAGTCCAACCATTGCTGTAGTGACGCCAGTAAATTATAATATATCAACATGTAATTGCACGTTCAACAGTGTCATATCCTTTTTGGGTTGACAAAGAATCAAAGAATTGCGTAGAAAAAAAAATATAAAAAAAAATATCACATACATATATATACCAGAAGAAGAAGAAGAGAAAAGAGAAGAAGAGGAGAGGAGGAGGAGGAGGAGGAGGAGGAGGATGAGGAGGAGAGAGAGGAGAGAGAGAGATGAGAGAGAGAGAGAGAGAGAGAGAGAGAGAGAGAGAGAGCAGGCCAGATTTGATACTCAACTGCAGAAACACGTTTGGTATTTGGCAGCCGAATAACAAAAATATGCCTCATAAATAGTTTGTTCATTTTTGCGCCATAAATAAAACGCAAATCTAATGTGTCGTAATTTCCCCGTCGTTAACAAACGAGAAATAATTCTTTTACTGACCTGGATGCCAATCAAAATTCATTTTCCAAAATTAATGCGGAAAATTTTAATAGCCGGAAGTGGAAAATGTGGGCCAATCTTTTTATTAATAAAAAAAATAACTTATGCTAATACTCGGCTGAGAGAGAGAGAGAGAGAGAGAGAGAGAGAGAGAGGACAGAGAGAGACAGAGAGAGAGAGAGAGAGAATCAAGGCTTCTTCAAATAAGTATTTTGTACTCTTTCTCTATTATTCCACGCAAAGGAATCTGTTTATTCTACACATTTCTTTGAATTCTATGTCATCTTCTTTATTATTCTCCCTTACTCTTTAAAATTCCTTTTCCTGCCAAAGCTGGATTAAATCGTTTGTTTTCTCGCTATTTCCCGTACAATTTTAATCCTTTTCTCTTTTATGCCTTTTTAAAATTTTTCCTTCATTTGCCTCTAGGATGGCTCCCAATCCCGACAGCCTTAAAAAATAAATAATTAATAACATCACAGAATCCAGTGCATGGGTGACCTTACCCAATACCCGCAAAAAGATCGCGATGTCCCTGCCGCGCCTCATGTGATGGGGGCACGCCCCATTACTGGGCCAAGAATGTGCGTGGTCAAAATAGACCCATTATAAAAGATGAAACGACGGCACAGATACTCATCGCATAACGCGGGAAAGAAGGATGCATATAAAGGGCGTGGGTGAAGGGCGTTCTCTATCTCGCCTGGGTATCCAGGGACACTCGGGCAGCATGTCATTGTTTCAAAGACGTTATTGGATTGGAATCACAGAATTTAGGCCAACGGCCAAGTGCTGGGACCTATGAGGTCATTCAGCGCTGAAAGGGGGACTACCTCATTCATAGTTGAAAGGGAGGGAGACTACCTCATTCAGCGCTGAAAAGAGAAATTGACAGAAAGAAGGTTGAAAGGTGTAACAGGAGGAAAATTTTGTAGTTGCACAATGAAGCAACTGTTAGGAGAGGGTGGCAAGTCAGATGGAAGAAAGAATACGAACGGAGGTACAGTAAAAGGAATGAAAGAGGTTGCAACTAGAGGCCGAAGGCATGCTGCAAAGAATCTTAAGGAGATTCAACGACGTTATGCTTAACTGAGTCGCGATTTGAGGAGGAATTCTTTTCATGCCTCATATTAGTGAAATGTTGTGAGAGCTTGAACAGCCTGACAGTAAAGAAGAATTGTAGCTTCTCACTTAAATGTCTGTAGTAAACTAATCACGACCAATATACGAAAGTGGGGCGTGTTTATCGACTCATAAGTTCTCTTGAGATGACTGAGCAGAACACTTCACAAGTAATTTTTTTTTCTTTTAGCAAGGGCTGGCCACCCAGCGAGAGGAATTCCACTTAATTATTTGGCAAAGGAATTTTCTCCTTTCAAAACGAAATGTAATTACCGTAATGGATCACACGAGGGTTTCGTACGCCGTTTTATTAATTAAATGCTAATGTCTTTCCGACAACGGACTAAATTGACTGCCACTCAAGAGAGTATGTTGTCGTGGGATTTAATGCCGCGGTGACTGCAATATATATATATATAAATATATATATATATATTATATATATATATATATATATATATATATATATATATATATATAGCTATATAGTACATAAATATGTTTACAATCATATATATAAATATGTATAAATATACTATATATACCTATACACATTGCATAATGTACTTAACACAACTAAAATACGTTCAATCCTTCATAATAACAGAGTAAAAACCTGACATGAACAAAAGACGTAACATACGGTCATACTGATTATTGCTAGATTTTAGCTGTGCCTTGCTAAGTAATTATTTTCGGTTTCTGTACATTTAGGGCCAAGAGGGGTTGAAACGCGCATGAGAACAGTGCCAAAATATTCGTCAAAATCATTGTCACTCGCCAAGCCTTCGAAACGAGAGAGAGAAAAAAAAAACTATCGCAAGATAAACGTTTATGAAAGTCTCTCTTTTTTTTCTCTCTCTCTCTCATATGAAATTAGCATCTTACAAGTAATGTTCTGGCCCCGTATTAGTTTAATTTTTTACTATGTTTCTCATCTCTACTCTCTCCTTGCTCTTCCATTTATGATCCTTGTCATTCCCAAGTTTAATTACGTATTCGTTTACTTAGCCTTTTCCTACTCTATTTTGTTCCTCCCAATCTGTCAGTGTCTACATACATTTCCCAGCCCTCGAATCATCTGTTCCTGTTCCTTCTTGTGTTCTGTTAAGTCTCTTCATCTCCGTCTCCTGGCCGATCTAAATTTTTCACGGGGGGCGTTTTGCGGACTCAATTATTCCCCTTGGGCCCTTTCTTAGTGCCTTCTGGCTGGCTTGGTCACTCTGTCTCCCCTCTCCAAGCATCCTTTAACATTTCTTCCATTCGAGGTGTGAATGAATTTGTGAAGCGTCCACGGCCTCAGTGAATTTATTTTCCGAATCTGTAACTTTATTCTCTTTTAAATCGTGTGTGTGTGTATATATATATATATAATATATATAATATAATATATATATCTAATATATATATATATATATATATAATATACTGAAATTTATAACTTTTTTTTTTCAGTCCCAATTGTTTACAACCAGGAACATATTTCTGGCGTCGATAACATACATACATACATACATACAAACATACATACATATATATATATATATATATATATATATATATATATTATATTATATATATGTGTGTGTGTGTAAACTCAATTAATCTATCTCTTCAGGGCGAATATTGTAGGGATCGCCCAAACCTCAAACGCCCTCTGCTCTTTCGTCGCTTTCCAGCACCTAAGCCGAGAATTAACATCTCAAGTCCTGGAAATTAATCCTACGCTCTCTAGCTCGAGCGACTCGCTGCATATCACTGGAGCTAGTAGTAGGCAGTCTTGATTGGATTTCCCCACTCGTAGATCTGAGCTGGAGAGCAAGTTACCTCGCATAGCTATGGCGGGTTACCTGATGAAGTGCCTCAGTATATATCATATATATTATATATATATATATATATATATATACTATATATATATATATATATATATAGTATATATATATATGTATGTATGTTACAGTCCCACTGTTGGAGTGTAGTGACGTGGATGAGTTTTTCTTCAATGAACGTTACAGTTCCAGCAATTGTGGTCATGCTTGCTATCACAATTTGTGCCTTAGGAGTTCTTAAACTTCTGTGCATCTGGCAAGGCACAAGGGCTCCAGCAACGGAGGTAGCCCTAAATCATGTGGCAAATTGAAACACTGTGTATTAGTTGCTGATGCAGTGTGCGATGTGCAACAGGAGTGCACAAAGGACATAGGTGTTAGTGAAGTATGTGATGTCAGCTATTCTGGCTTGGAGACAGAGAGCACCTAGAGATAGCCTTCTTGGAAACGAAGGAATTTGATGTGTGTGCATTTTGCGGCTGATGGCTGTTCGAACAGTTGCCATGGGCGATCTTAGGGTGTGGCGGATGTATACATCCGTTTGTGCGAGCATGGGATAGGTCCGACCGCTCGAGACACGTAAGAATAAGCACACATTCCTTTGAGATAGGAAGGAAGGCAGTTCAGAGGACATCAGGTGCTGAGGCAAGGCCCATCAAAGGTATGGCACATATTTAAATGACTTAGAAACAGTTGCTTTTGAAAAGAGAGAAGTGTAGTGGGGAATATAATGGATATGTCTCTTTGTTTCAGATGGGTCCCATGTCATTATTCTAGAAACGGGATTCTGTAAGTTTGACTGTCAGAATGTAAAGGTTGACAATTTGAGACTTTGGGGTGATTACTTAGACTAATCCAGGAGAGTGGAATGATAATTTACAGTTCTTTGTAAGTTAGACTTGTTTTTTTTTAAATATGACTTATTAATCATTTTGTTCCATTTTATGTTCATCCTGGTTTCTTGGGAAAATAAATAGCTATTATTTCTGTTTTAATTAATGTGAACTCATTAGACCTAGTTTGACAATGCTTGCAGAGAGAGGCCGGCCGCGTACTGACAGGTAAAGAGTTGTCATTTGTGAGTTTTGTGTAGGGGGGTTTTAAGATGTGAATATATATATATATATATATATATATATATATATATATATATATATATATATATATATATATATACTGACAGGTAAGAGTTGTCATTTGTGTAGTTTTGTTGTGGGAAGGTAAGATATATATACTAATTTTTGTATACACATTTACACGCTAAAGGCTAAAATTCTCATTCAGTTCATAGAACAGGTAGCTCAGGCCTCACTGTAGACTTACTGCCGCTCATCCTAGAATACTATGGTCTGTTGGACATTCTCTGAAAGTGATTTCTGAGAGAGAGACTCTCTCTCTCTCTCTCTCTCTCTCTCTCTTTTTATTTATTTTTCTAAAGTATGTATGCTGATAAGTCCTCATATCATTAGCCGAAACAGCACTTCCAAAACTCGTCATTCAACAAGTTTCTTCGGCACAATCGAGTTTACTGTACAGCGTATAATGCTGCATGAGCTGCGGCCCAAGAAACTTTCAGCCACGGCCCGATGGTGAACGGTCCTATAGTGTTGCTAACTTTAATCTGAAATCTAATACAAACTACTGAGGCTAGAGGGCTGCAATTTGGTATGTTTGATGATTGGATGTTGGATGGCCAACATGCCAATTTGCAGCCCTCTAGCCCAAGTAGTTTCCAAGATCGGAAGGCGGACAGAAAAAGTGTGGAAGGATAGACAAAGCCATCTCTATAGTTTTCCTTTACAGAAAACTAAAAATACTGATCTTCGTGACTCACCGGAACTGACAACTGAGCATGGGGTGTGAAGGCATTTCTTCGACAGTAAATGTAAATAAAAAAATATTTTTTTAGGCTGACTTGAGGCCTTATTGCCAACAACATCCTGAAAACCAATTTGAACAAGAAATCTTGTCAAACTAACCTGGCGTGTAAACTGAAGAGAATAAAAGGAAGGATTACATGGCTTCGTTTTCTTTATTTCTTGTATTTGTTTCTGAACATGTTGAATGCTCTTGGAATTCTCAGGGATTAAGCAAATATCTCTATCCCGTCCCCAGTCTTGTAAAAGACATTTCAGGGAGTCAGTGTGTATTAGTTTTTTATGTTCCCTTTCCTCTGAACGTGTAAAAAGTATAATCGTTTATCTTTGGTTATTTTTTTAAATGGTTCTGCATTTTAATGTTGTCTGTATATACGGTTTCTCACATTTTTTCTGCATGCAGATAAGACTTCATTCGAGCTTTTTCCGACACCGGTATGTAGATGTTTATTAGTAAGAATTATAATCGGCACAAGACAGGAAACAAGCAACATATTGGGTATAGAGTCACACAAAACCGATAAACGAGTTGCCAAGGAAACTAAGAAAAAAAGTACCTACAACATGGCAAGACAGACATATTTCAATTAATCTATTAATCGTGAAATCTTCTGCAGCAAAGGAACAGTAGCACTTTCGAATACGAAGAACCACTTTCTCGCCACACACACACACACACACACACACACACGCACAAAAGAGCAAAGCTGGAGGGTGAGGAAGTGATATTGTCGTTGAAAGCACAAGCATGTAAGCATTTAAGTTTTGAAAAGGATAATTCGATACTTAAATGCATGTAAGTAGTTGTTAAATCAAATACGCCATAAAGTAATATATCCAAAAGTGCGCTAGGTACTTCAATTTACTGGAGGTATGCTGTCAGTTTCAAGTTATACTCACACAACTGTAATGTATCTACGATTCCGACGAAACCAATGCATTTCATGGAAATATTCTACAACTAGTAAATAAAGAAGTCTTACAAGACATATTAATTACGTGAAACGGGATACTCTCCTTCGGTCTCTATTCATATGGCAACATTATTAAAGATTCAATGAATACCCAATTAAGTGAAAAGAGTCAGAGCTCTTAGCTGCTCGACTACTGCAATATTGCAAACCACTTCTTGAATGTTTTGGTCTGAATCTTTTCTTTTGTGTATGTATGTATGTATATATATATATATATATATATATATATACATATGGATGTATATCACATATGTACGTATATGTATATACATATGTATACTTCTCCGGTAACAGGGGATGGCTCTCAAGAGAAGGCAAGGCCAAGATCACTGCTCCATTCATATATATATATCTATATATATATATATATATATATATATATGTGTGTGTGTGTGTGTGTGTGTGTGTGTGTGTACGTATATAAACAAATATTTATGTATACATAAATATATATACATACACATATATGCAATTATAATGTGCATTTACATCCATAAAGTGTGTTTGGCTGAAAATAAAGGCGCATTAACAGCAGGAACATGTACATGATTAGATAAGATAACCAGAGAGAAAAGCAAAGAGGAATGAGGTGAAAGGCTCTAGACAAAAAAAAAAAAGTAATGTTCGTAACAACCTCTTTGAGACAGGTCAGTGTTTTGGCACCAAACGATTTGAAAGAAGGCTTAGATGAGAGCCAAGGAGAAATATGAGAGAGAGAGAGAGAGAGAGAGAGAGAGAGAGAGAAGAGAGAGAGAGAGAGAGAGAGAGAAGGGCGGGCATTGGCACTCGAGTTTGGTTTTCGAAGAAGATGACTCATCACGGCAAAGGCTGTACTACCTGTAAGCAAGGTCAGGCAAGGAGGCACTCCAAGTGACCTCAGCCGAAAATAACCAAAGTTATGCATATGAACAGTTCCTCGTTGGAAAAGTGGTTTTCGCGTTCGGCTACCAATCCGGTGTGAACGAAGTTCGATCCTCGGCTTGACCAACGCGGAATCATAGGGATTTATTTCTGGTGATAGAAATTCATTTCTCGATATAATGTGGTTCGGACCCCACAATAAGCTGTAGGTCCCGTTGCTAGGTGACCAATTGGTTTCTAGCCACGTAAAAATATCTAATACTTCGGGCCAGCCCTAGGAGAGCTGTTAATCAGCTCAGTGGTCTGGTAAAACTAAGATATGCATATGAACGATACGATTTGTTTGCAGTTTGCTTCTCCAGTACGCTCGTAAGACTGCACAACAAAATATACATATATATAAACACATACATACATGTTATATAAATATATATATATATATATAGATAGAGAGAGAGAGAGAGAGAGAGAGGAGAGAGAGAGAGAGAGAGAGTTATGGGCGAGTGCTTAAACCATTTTCTAAGTTACATTTCCCAATAATCATAAGTACAATACATGACAATTCGCGTATTACCATCCTGATCACAAACCCTTTACTCTTTCGGACATCATCGCAACATCTATGGTTCCTTGCTAATTAAAAAAAAAAATAAAAAAAAACACTCAGGAACGCTTCAGAAGTACAACCATTATTGTAATGGCATTCTGGAACAGTTACAAACCCATGTTCTCATTCAGCTGACCAAATACTTAACTGAACATGATACGGGCGGCTTATGCGTTCATAATCTGCTAAGCTATTTTCGGCTTTCATTCCCAGGCTACTATAGCTGTTCATAACTGGAGCGATTTTTGGCGTTCCAGCACCGGATGTGAGCAAGGCAGAGGTCCAAAACATTCGCCCGGGCGGAGGAGGAGGAGGAGGAGGAGGAGGAGGAGGAGGAGGAGGAGGAGGAGGAGGAGGAGGAATGCAAAGCTGTGTTCAATTTCCACGTTGGGCGTTGTTACTTTCAAGTTCACTGCCCCAGTTCCCACTCCCACATTCGTAATATATTATTTTTATTATTTCTGCTTCTGCTATGCAGAGCTGCCGTTAGGATAAACGATAAACGGACGTTTACGCAAAAAGGTGATTGTGATCATTATCAGCGGAATTATTCATATCCTCGTTATCATTACATTCATCTCATGTCACTTTCATTTGCTCCCCTTTAATCATGTCAACTTTAGACATGCATCTACATTTATACATGCATGTATGCACTCATGCATGCAGACGCACATACAAAAATACAGACACACACACACACACACACACACATATATATATATATATATATATATATATATATATATATATATATATATCGAGCTACAAATGTTCTTTAATATCTAATTCGCTCTACGCGGAATTAATATATTTTCATATATGTTTAACCGAAGGGGAATTTTTCAAGACGATAATAGAACTGCCGGCCGACGGGCACGAACCATCGACATCTTTTATTCCAGGACTGGCAGTGAAGTGGCCGGGTGGGCTAAGGCTTCACTGCCAGTCCTGGAATTGAAGATGTCGATGGTTTGTGCCCGTCGGCCGGCAATTCTATTATCGTCTAGAAAAATTTCCTTCGGTAAAATATATATGAAAATATATTAATTCCGAGGTAGAGCGAATTAGATGTTAAAGGACATTTGTAGCTCGATATATGTATATGAATCACGGTAATGAATGATATGACATATATATATATATATATATATATATATATATATATATATATATATATATTATATATATAAGCGAATACCACGGGAAATGATAGGCAGGATCCAAGCGCTTTCGTCTTTATTCAGACATCGTCAAGGAGACTACTAAAGTACAATTGGAGAGGAGGGCCTCAGGTACAAACAAGTTCAGGAATACCAGATGGTTAATTATCAAAAGGGTAAAAATTAAAAGGGATAATCCAGGATTATCGGATATCACACGGTCACAAACTTAAACAGATTCTCATATGTACAAATAATGCATTCGATATTTGCCCAGTTCTCACAGAATATTGATGTTGCTTAAGACGCTGTGAAAGAGATTTCCGGTCTGTCCGTAATAGATTTTATCACACTTTTTGCAAGGAATTTCATATATGCAGCCTGGAAGATCTTTAGGAGAATTTTTGATTACTAAACTTCTTGACATTAATATTACTGAAAACAACATTTATGTTAAAAAGCTTTAAAATTCTAGGAATATCTAAAAACCTTTCATCATAAGGTAAATTACCTTATGATGAAAGGTTTTTAGATATTCCTAGAATTTTAAAGCTTTTTAACATAAATGTTGTTTTCAGTAATATTAATGTCAAGAGTTTAGTAATCAAAAATTCTCCTAAAAGATCTTCCAGGCTGCATATATGAAATTCCTTGCAAAAAGTGTGATAAAATCTATTACGGACAGACCGGGAAACTCTCTTTCACAGCGTCTTAAGCAACATCAATATTCTGTGAGAACTGGGCAAATATCGAATGCATTATTGTACATATGAGAGATTTAGACCATCCTATTAACTGGAGTCAAGCAAGAGCCTTAGTCCCATGTAATGACACAGTTAAAAGGAATATCATTGAATCTTGTTTTATCAAGTCAAATAATAGAAATGTTCTAAATTTAAGTCTTGGTTTATTTAAACTTGATGCTTTCATAATGAAAAAAGTTGTAGATAAATATAAGCAACAAAATTAATATATTCAGTTTTTACATGTTTTGGACTGTAAAGATACTTTGTAATTTCGGTTAGGGTCAGAATCTGTTTAAGTTTGTGACCGTGTGATATCCTATAATCCTGGATTATCCCTTTTAATTTTTACCCTTTTGATAATTAACCATCTGGTATTCCTGATCTTGTTTGTACCTGAGGCCCTCCTCTCCAATTGTACTTTAGTAGCTCCTTGACGATGTCTGAATAAAGACGAAAGCGCTTGGATTCCTGCCTATCATTTCCCGTGGTATTCGCTTATTTATGAAGTCACGTGCATCTACTGATAAGCATATAGCTATATATAGTATATATATATATATATATATATATATATATATATATATATATATATTCATTCATACATAAATTCATACAGTTCGCATTCAGATTAACTTTAAAGCTACAGTATAACCATTACATACGCTTTGGCTAAGTCATACATTAAAGTACACTCTACCCCTCATTATTCATGATGTATATGTGTGTGAACCTCTTATGAAAAGAATTTAAGAATGGTTTTGTATGCAATCCATTTATCTCCTGAACAATAATAATAATAATAATAATAAAATAATAATAATAATAATAATAATAATAATAATAATAATAATAATAATAGTGAAGAGATGGTGTCTGCATGCATAATAATAATAATAATATTTCGACACATTTAATAAATCTACCAGAAATGACTATTAATAAAAATAAAAATAATAATAATAATAATTAATGAAGAGACTACTAAGAAAAGAACTAACTATTAAACCTAAATAGAATACTGACAAAAGACAAGCAATGAAAACAAACCGGAATTTATCAAAGATCAAAGACGTACTCACAAACTCACTGGACTCAAATAAACCATTTGAAGGTGTCATAATCAACAGAAAATTTTGTTATATTTTGGCCTTCGTTGAGAAAATCATACCTTAGATACGCATGGTTTGTAAACCATTTAAAGGTGTCACAATCAACAGAAGTGTCTATTATGGCCTACCTTAAGAAAATCATACCTTAGATGAACTGGTGCGGGTTTGTTTAAAATGGACTATGATGTTACGAGACAACTCATGTTTTCCCGTTTTCTTTTTAGTGACTGTACTGAGATTATCATATATATCATTATAATATATATATATCTATATATATGTATATATAATATATATATATATATATATATATATATATAAACATAATAATCCACAGCTGTATAGTTCTAAACTGTATAGGTAAGTATATATATATATAGATATATATATATTATAACTATATATATATATATAATACGTATATTATGAGTGTGGATATTCTATATATATAAAGATACATAACAAACATATCCGTCATTCATATCATTACGCACTTATAGGCATACAGAATTAACTAGACACCAAGTGAAACTCGAACACACTAATATCAATGAGCAAAAATAAATAAATAAACAAATAAATAAAATTCCACTACTCACACCACGAGAACACAAAACCTCCAAACTTTTAATAGACAGCGTCTACCATACGTACCTGCAAAGAAAAGATAGCAAATTCATTAGTTCTATACTCTCTTAACACCGCATGCAGCTATGACTACACAAACACATAATACATATAAATTATATAATAGATACATTGATATATATATGTTTAATACGATCTATGTTAATTATAATTATATATATTACATATCATATATATATATATAATATATATATATATATTATATAGATTATATATATGTATAATATCTAGTTAATTATAATGTATATATAAATAATAATATATATATATATATATATATATGTATATACACACACATATATATAGTTAATTCACAAAGGTTACACCCAACATAATAAGAGCGGAAAAATCCTTCATCGAGACATAATGAAAATATAATGTGAAAGTAATTTGAATCTGAATAGAACAAGCGCAACTAGTTGCCCCGATTCCAATTATATTCCAATGTATATATACTTATATAAATAATTATATATATATATATAAGTATATGTGTGTGTGTTGTGTGTGTTGCTGTGGTGTGGTGTGCGCGCGTGTGTATATGTGTTGTGGATGTGTGTGTGTGTATATAATATATTATATATATATATATATATATATTATATTATATCTATATATATAACGTATATATATATACCAACATAAAAAAGAAATAGCTAAACCCATTATAATCTACATACGAACAAACACACTCACGACGGTTCCCAGCCCAAATAAACGAGTGCAGTTGATCTACTGCTTAAGCGTCTGCCCTTGAAGACTTCGAAACTTGCAACACATCTTTGCGGTCTGGGAATAGAAGCACACATAATAAGGCCCATAGGCCTACGAAGTATGCAAGCACGAAGATATCGAAATTTAAGTATTATATATAACCTTTATCAAGCTTCCAAGATATTCGTCACTACCACATTCACCCCGTAACATACGCTCACAAAAACATACACATACCCAATGCGGAAAATAACAAAAGACAAGAAAGAGAAGGAAAGAAACAATGAACATTAAACACAATCTCTTGGATCCCGTCCAAAGGATACCAGAAGCGCGTAGTTGCTGACCAGTAGTCTAGCCACGAGTATCACAAACAAACAAACAAACATACACAAGCACACGCGTACAAATAAGTGAAAGCCTGTGAAGTATGGGACGACAAGGTTTGTTTGTATGGTGCTTTAATGTTGCATGGAACCAAGGGTTATTCAGCAACGGGTCCAACGGTTTTACGTGACTTCTGAACCACGTCAAGAGTGAACTTCTATCACCAGAAATACAAATCTCTGACGCCTCAACGGAACGCCCGAGAATCGAACTCGCGACCACCGAGGTAGCAGGCCAACACCAAACCGACCACGCCACTGAAGCGCTTGGGACGACAAGGGTCGTTCAAGTGACTGCGAAAACACCATAGTACTTCATAATGTCGCCACAGACAAGATTTACATACAATATACCCTTTAGACTTTGGCCACAGATGCAGTTATGTTGTGTAACGGTTTATGTAACAGCCGTGAAGTCGTAAGGGCTGGTTTGGCCCATACCCTCGAATTCTCCCTTCTACGTTGGTGCAGGTCAGGGAGGGAGGGAGGGAGGGAGAGAGGGAGGGACCTTAATATGTCACCAGGAAAAAAAAGTAAACATACAACTCACTTGAACAAAATAGACTCATTAATTATGCAGCTTTAGTAACGGGTTAAATGTACCTAAATAAAACACTTGCCATATCTTGACTTGACAAGCCTATAATGCATTAAAAACTGTAACGATGATGATAAACGGGCAAATAATGAAAACATTTACGTACCCACAAAAACTAATCAAGAATGAATGATGGCCGGTGTTAGAAAAACTCCAGTAAATGATAATACTTGATAGTTTTTCCTACTTAGAAAGGAAGGTCTTGTCGTCAGTCGTAGCACCGTACCTCTGGCAACATTCCCATATTATTATCCCATTAGATAACGTATCTCGAGATGTCTGGAGGCTCAATATGTTCGTATTTCCTTCCTCGTCTTAAACAAACCGATCAACAGAAGAAACAGAAGGAAATACGCATTCCCTTCGACGCTTCATGGTTTGATAAGTTCTACGCAATTAATTTAACAGTGACTCGTGTGTGTGTGTGTGTATACATACATACATACATACATACATATATTTTATATATATAAAATAGATATATATAGATATTATATAATATCTTAATTTTGCAGACGTTTACGTTATATTGGCAAATGAAGATGCAAATAGTATGGGCGATATATATATACATATATATATATATATATATATATATATATATATATATATATATATATATTATATATTTATATACATATACCTACTTAAATTAAATATATTTTTAATATATATATATACACATATATATATATACATATATATCTATATACTATATATATATATATTATATCTATGTGTGTGTGTGTGTGTGTGTGTGTGTGTGTGTGTGTGGTGGTGTGCGTGTGCGCGTGGTGTGTTATATTTGCAGAATGAAGATGCACATAGTACTGTGTGAAACGTCATAATGAATAAGTATGGCCTTTATGATGCTCGATACACACACACACACACACACACACAACACACACACCACACAACATATATATATATTAATATATATATATATATATATATATATTATTATATAATTCAACAAGAATTCATTCCCTAGGCTAGTGTTGAATAATGCAAAACTGGTCCAAGAGTAACAGTGGGGCAACTCAACCCATATTCCATAAAAACTTTGTGGTAAAACAAAAAAGGGAAAGTGGAAAAAAAATTCAACCCCAAATCAGCCCACATACCAGTTCCTTTCTACCTCCACACCCCAAGCAAGAAAACTGAAGATTAAGGAGGCGATGGGGGGATGGGGGGGGGGGGAGGTAGTGCATTACAAAACTGATGGGGCACTTACAACCCCTCACTGAGCGAAAACCCTATTTCCAACACACTCTGGGACCTTATCCCCACCCAACCCACCTTGAAATCTACTTCCTCCAGCAAATTCTCGCTCTTGAGGATGTGATAAGATCAGCTGAGCCGCGACCGAGATCCTCTTCACTCGTAGGGACAGCATCTACAAGCGAAAAAAAAAAAAAAAAAAAAAAAAAAAAAAAAAAAAAAAAAAAAAAAGTCTAGGGCTGTCGAGAATGAGTTCAACTATATATATATATCTTATATATATATATATATATATATATATATATACTATATGTATATATAATATAATATAATATATATATATATAATACAAGTGCTAAACGCTGCAGATGACACTGTTCAGCCGGGATTATACAGTTTCACAGAGGATGCAGAACAAAGGGAAATAAGAAGTAGAGAGAGATGAGAGATGAGACGGAGAGATCGAGAGAGAGAGAGAGAGAGAGAGAGAGTGGTGTTGGGAGTGGAGGGGGGGGGAGGGGGGAGTGGTTTCATTTACCAGGAAACCCAAGGGCTAGTCTACAGTTTCCATCTGTGAGAGAGAGAGAGAGAGAGAGGAGTTGGGGGTGGAGAGGGGAGGGGGTTTCCATTTACCGAGGAAACCTAAGGGTTAGTTTACTGTTTCCATCTGAGAGAGAGAGAGAGAGAGAGAGAGAGAGAGAGGCGTTGGGGTGGAGAAGGGGGGTGTTCCATTTACCGAGGAAACCCAAGAGTTAGTCTACTGTTTCTATCTGCGCCTGAAACATGAAGAGAATGGCCTGCCTGCTTGCCAATTCGAAAGGGGCTTATTCATTATTAGTGATGCATGAAAAGATGCATTCTCATAAATATCTGTACGTAACATTGTTATCTTTTGCCATTTATAAAAAAATGGCTGACTGCTTAAACTTTACGAACCATAATGATACACTGGCAGATGAGCAGATATAAAAACAGTGCCCAATCTTCAAAATCTGACTAGGTAATATATTGGGTAAATATTAATTAGTTAGGTCCTTTAACTGACGAAATAGTATTTCAAAAAAAGGATTTAAACAAATGCTTCTCCTTTTTATCAGCGTATGAACTGTGAAAAGAGCAGGGTCATCTTTGTTTCAATCTGACGAATTTATAAAACCCACTGTCCCACGAACTTCTCGCCTTCCCCGGAAACAGGGAGATGGTCATTCCTTTTCCACATTTTAGACGTCAGGGCTCCATTCCAGATTACGAATCTGGAATCCCTCTTCCAGAGATCGTCCGCGTTTCATCCCACTATCGGAAACAGACTCCCCAACTTTCCACTCCGAAAGACTATAGACCGACTTAAGTCTCCCATTCGGATATTACGCGGACCCCCCCCCCCCACCAACCCCTCCCCCCTTTCCACAGACTACCAAACTGGCATCCGTTCCAGAAAGAACTGCCAAAAATGAATTTATTTCTATGGATGTTGTCTTGTGAATTTCAGTTCGAGTGACATTTTACATATGTAATCATTCAAGCCAGTTCTCGGAATTCAAAGTTTATCCAGGCAGTCTCGGCCGTAATTTCTTGTCAGGGTGTTCGACTAATTCTTCCCAGATGCCTCTCAAAGGCAGAGTCTTCCTACGCCTGAACAGATTTATTATTCTAGATATTACCAATAGCTTCGTACAACAATAGACAAAAGCAAACATTTATTGAAAATAGTACAAAATGTACACTTAAACAAATTCTGAACAACTGAAAATTATATAAAAACCGAGACTTCCTCTTTTACACATTACTATGCAAAATTAAATTAATGCTATTTTGGAGTGGATTCATTCGAGAGCTGTGGTGTGACTGAGTTTACCATTCGAAAGCTGTGTGTGACTGAGTTAATCATAACTTTATAAGTAATTATATCTTAAAGAGAAGCAGGTCACTTCAAAGGAATAACGGAATACAAAAGAGGGCAATCAATAAATAAATGAACAAATAAAGTAACGATTTAATTAAACGTAGGCGTTTCGCGGTCGAGAGTTACAGGAATATCCCAAAAATCTAAATATAAAATTAATGATACAACTCATAGTATAAAAGAACTGTTTTCCTCGTTAATGTATCTTCATAGGATACTTGTGAAGGCTAATCTACATTTTGGCAAAGGAGGATTATAAAATCTGACGAGAGAAGATAAAAACGGGTGATACAATGCAGAATACATCACCATCTTCCAGGAGGATTTTCTAGGAGGATTGGCCCGCATGACCATTTGGATTGATCCCGGAGGGACGGGGAACCGTAAGCTTTGGCTTTTGCCTCCGTACCCAGGAATCAGGTAGTAACTGGTACTATGGGCCACGGAAACTGTCAAGAGATAAGTCCGCGTCCAGAATTGGATCTCAAAATTTCCTTGTGGAAGGGAAGGGAATGGGCGGAAAGGAATGCGGAGATTGAGGGAAAGAAAATAGGGAGAAGGGAGGGGATGGGGGAGGGAGGGAGAGAGAGAGAAGAGAGAGAGAGAGAGAGAGAGAGCCAAGGCAAGCTGAATGGGAATGTGGGGAAGGAAAGATTGGGGGCAAAGCTATTGTCATAGAAGAAAAAAAAGTTACAAAAAAAAAAAAACTATTGCCATAAAGGAAAAAAAGAGTGACAAAAAAACTATTGCCACAGAAGAAAAAAAATATGACAAAAAAAAAAACTATTGCCATAAAGAAAAAGTGACAAAAAGAACTATTGCCATAGAAGAAAAAAAGGTGACAAAAAATACTGACATAGAAGAAAAAAAGTGACAAATAACTATTGCCATAGTAGAAAAAAAGTGACAAAAAATATTGCCGTAGAAGAAAAAAGTAAAAAATAAAACTATTGCCATAGAAGAAAAAAAGGTGACAAAAAATATACCGCCCACTAGACAGAAAAAAAGTGACCAAAACAACTATACAATGGGCCATATATAAAGAAAAAAAAAAAGATGACCCCCCAAAAAAGTTAAAAAATGAGGCCAAGCTGCGTACAGAAGTGGAAAAAGGTAGGAAGCGGCGGCAAAAGAATAACAGAATAACTAAAAAGAAATGGAAGGGAAGAGACACATTTGGGTGCCATTGAAATTAAATTGAAAATAAAATAAAATACTGCGAATATTTTACATGAATTGAGAAGTACAAGACAATGGGAAGGCACAAAATATATTTCCAAAAGAAATGTGTGGGAAGAGGTATATTTAGATCAAGACAAGTTTTCCCACAAAAGAGATGAAAAGAAGGAAGGGGTGAAAAAGAAAATAATCCCGGCAAAGAGACGCGAAGTGACGACAAGTAAATGGGCGGCGAGATGAAAAGAAATTTCATGATAAAAAGAAATGAGAAAGGGACACTAGAAAAAAAAACAGGGAAGGTAATGGGAATATTGCATAGAAAGAAAACTGAAAGAGAGAGAGAGAGAGAGAGAGAGAGAGAGAGAGAGAGAGAGAGAAAGAGAGAGAGAGAGAGAGGGTGAACAAGATAAAAACAAGTATAAAATGCGCCGAAGTCCATAAAACTCTTAGCCGCGGCCAATGAAACTCAACCACGGCCCGGTGGTGGCCGATGTTGTTGGGCACTACAACCCTGCCAGAAGTACGATTATGGCTAACTTTAACCTCATATAAAATAGAAGCTACTGAGGCTAGAGGACTGCAATTTGGTATGTTGATGACTGGAGGGTGGATGATAAACATACCAATTTGTAGTCATCTAGCCAAAGTAATCTTTCACATCTGAGAGCGGACGAGCACAATAGTTTTCTTTCACAGAAAACCAGAAAATGCTCCCTGTTAGTTATGTTTAAGTGAGGAACCGAGAAAACATCATGGGAGACTAATGAAAAAAATATCAGCTAAAGCATTATGCATGACAGAGATGTAGGCTCTGCTGCTGAGTAAGAGAAATAACAAAGGAAAACAAATGGGATAAAAACATATAGAAATCACGAAACGAAACTCTATGCAAACTTCCTCGTTAGACCAAGAATAGTACAAAAAATATATATATAAAAAATTAAATTAAAAAGAGGAAGCTGTGACCCTCTAGAATAGTAGCTGTCTTAAACTCAAGGTGTTTATGTTAAGCCAATGGTATGAACAGAAACAATATAATCGTTGGTCACAATTCATTTAGTGTACTCAAAATATCATGAAATTACATCAAGCCACTTTGAAATATTTTGTCACATTATGTTGTTGTTGAAGATGGAATAAATAAATATACATATATATACATATATGTTTACTTAAATATACAGGTTTATATTTAAACACACACACCACATATATCTATATATATATAATATATATATATATATATATATATATATATATATATATATTAATATATATATATATAACTATATATATTATATATATATATATATAATTATTATATATATATGTTGTGACATTCACCATAGATGTGTGTGGTTGTGAAATGGACATATCGTATGCGTGTATATGTATATATATATAATATCTAATATATACGTATTATTATATATATATAGTATATATATATAATATATATATATATATATATATATATATATATACGTATAATATATCTGTATCTGTGGTGCGTGTGCATTGTATGAGCAGTACGTATATAAAGAACGTGGTGGTTTACCAATCAATTTATCAATTACTTCACTATGACTACAAACTTTGTAAATCTAGCCAAAATAAAAAATGAAAACTCCAAGTACGGACAGATTAAAAGTCAATAATTACCGAAATGACTCAGTAAGTTACCATAAGCCATATGAAAAGAAATATATAAATATATATATATATTATATATATATATGTGTGTGTGGGTCGTGTGTGTGTGTGTGTTTGGTGTGTGTGTGTGTGTGTGTGTGTGTGTATAAACGACATGATGTCAAGGAGAAAATATTACAACGTCCATATGACAACTATAACTCTTCCCCTTGCAGTTGACACGAGAGAACAATAATGGAACGTATACATATATTACCAAGACAGATCACAAACTCTAATTAAAAGAATGCACAGCAGTACACTGTCGGATTCTCTTCGCATCGGGGGAGGACTCTTCCCGCTCTCAAAATTATGGTTTTCACCTTTCATTTTGTTCAAGGAGAATGTAAGGGTGCATTGATCTGCCTTTTGGTGACGTTCCTTTTCCAACACATGTAAACTCCTACTTCCTTTTTTACTGTCCAAATCTTACGTGGTCATAAATTTACCTGACATTATATATGATAACGCAAACACGCAAATATTGTCAGATATATAACCTGCGCTGTTCATGACTTTAAAAGTAGTTGAGTACAGCTGCAGCGGATATACTTGAGAGAGAGAGAGAGAGAGAGAGAGAGAGAGAGAGAGAGAGAGAGAGAGAGAGAATGATTCAGCACTTTTTACAAACATTAAATGAAACACTCTTTTAACCATCTCTCCAACACGACGATACGAAACACCAACATCATCAGTATCACATACTTATCATTCGCCCTCGGCTAAAGATATGAAATATTTCCATGATAACAGATTTAAAGTTGCAGGATAACAAAAAAAGGACCATTTATCGGAACGCTGCAACAATCTTGGTGTCCCTCAGTCAATATAACACTTCTGTAATCAGTTATTATCTTCCTGACATAGTGGAATGAATGTGACCCAACGATAAAAAAAAGCTTGCTTTTGGGGCCTTGCTAAAAATAACAACGTGATAATAAAAGAGTTGTACACGTTTTAGTATCGCATAGCAGTCGGCAGGTTAAAGTACGCAGTAACTGAGTATATTGAAAAAATATGGACTTTGTGTTCAGTACACTCAGTACAGTTGACTATTAAGTGAATTCCCCACATACACATAGGCCCCCCCCCCCCACACATATATATACAGGGTGTCCATAAAGTCTCAGTACCATTACATCTATTTATTATTGCTCAGAATGGTACTGGGACTTTATGGACACCCTGTATATCTTGAAAGAGAAGAGGGGTAGATCCATGAGGTATTACACTGTGAGAGAGAGAGAGAGAGAGAGAGAGAGAGAGAGAGAGAGAGAGAGCCGAATAACAACAAGAACGAAAGTAAGAATAATCAATTTTAGATTCATTAGGAACAGTAGAAATGTAGCCTGTTCCTCTCATCGACCAACCAGCGCTAACGAGAGAAGCGTTTGTGTGTGTGTGTGTGTGTTTCCCTGTACAATGTCGAGATCTCTCCCTTCATCTCGACGAGATAATGGAAACCCGAGAGAGAGAGAGAGATAAAAACATGTGGGTCATCACAAGTAGCAAAACAAGATAAATCCATTGTACTGACAACGGGACTGAGATAACGGATCATGTTACCTGTCAAAACAGAAGCTGATGTCGTTAACAAAGCACTGTGACACTTGCATATACACACATACACTATACACTTTACACATACATACAAACATACATATAAATAAGTATGTATGTATGTATATATATATATATATATATATAAAAATAACATATAATACACATACACACCACCCACACCACACACACAACACACATAATAGATATATATACATATAGATTATATATAGATAGAGAGAGAGAGAGAGAGATGGGAGAGATGAGAAAGAATGAGATGAGAGAGAGAGAGAGAGAGAGATTCTCCATAATTTTTGGATGCGTCATCCAATGATTCCCTTTGCATGATTTATAATAATAGTAATAATTACAAAAATAATTCCCCTTAGCGTTCAGGGAGAAGAGAGATCTGTAAAAGATCCTGAATGGAAAACCGGGGAAGGGGGGGGGGGTTATTAGTACCGTATCATATAGTAATTTTGTTAAAAAAGGAAAATAAAAACACATTTCGGTAACATAAACCAACAAACATTTTATCTATTAAATCACACATCGATCAGTTCTATTCATGCAATCTTCTACTTATCCAACTATCATTTCTATACTGTTAAATCTAAACACCAACACTACATTTTATATTTGTTTTGTTCGTTAATAGCAATTGTAACAAGCGTAATTTTTAATGTCTGGGATAACTTGTTTTCGCAATTACTCACCAAATATCTCTCTCTCTCTCTCTCTCTCTCTTTGAAGCAGACATGCCCAACTATTTCTTTATCAGAGAGTTCACAAAGTTCATTTATCACAAAAAGGTACTGCAATGGACAAAGATATTGGGGCGTCTCTCGATATGTCGGTGAAAAGGCGTGTTTAGTACATACGTTAATAAAAAACATCTGCCAGCATTTACCACACACCAATATATGTATATGTAATATAATATATAATATATAATATATATATATATATATGTGTGTGTGTGGTGTGTGTATACGTATATATACATATATATGTTTGTATGTGTATGTATGTATGTATAACTGCCTTTTTTTTCTTACAGGAGCACTGAACACACTGCCTAATGTAATTTCTGATTATTCAACCGAATAAATCGTCCGTAATCTACATATTATAGCCTCAAATACCGCAAAGCAAAGCTTTTTAGGGGGACCTGCTTTTTTTTTACTTCTTTCTATAAATCTACCTTCTTGAAACGTCGCTCTAGATCTCTTCCAAGCTCATCTTTAATAAGAATAATGTATACGTAATTAAAACAGTATTAAAATATCGGGGCGGGGGGAGGAATGATAGATTAAAGGGAGGAAATAACCCTCAGAAAAATTTCGCTTCATGTCTATACATACTAGTACATACAAATGGTTAGGTAAGCGAGGCGCCCTTTTAGCTCGCAACTTTCGGGGATTGCGTCAACCTGCCTGGTTGCAGCCCTCACGTGTCGGCCCCACGCGAGAACAGACCTATGGCTCCCCTATCCGTGATATCCCAACGCCCCCCCCCCCCTTCCCCATTTCCATCTCTCTCTCTCTCTCTTCTCTCTCTCTCTTCTCGGGTCTCAGTCAGGGACGGGGCGGAAGACGAAACAAAAGGGAAGAAATACCGTCGGCTAGGACTCACTCCGTCTATAGTTGGCTCAGAATGTAACCCAATGTGGAAGAAGCTGACGTAAAATAGCGGTTTTTAGCTCACGTCTGAGCTGGAAACATAAGAAGACGTAAGCTATGTAAGCTATATTATATATATATATATATATATATATATATTCTTATCTATCTATATATATATATAATATAAGATATATATATATTACACACACATAACGGAGGGACACCTGATTGCTTCGCGATTGTTTCCGACATCCAACAATCCGTCACTCATGGGACGATAGGATTACGGACCGTGGGGGAGGGGGTGGAGGGGGGGGGTGGGGGGTAGGCTCAGGTCTAGGGAAAATTTACGAAGCTCCAGAATTGAATTTCGGATTTTGCATCCCACCTTGTGAGAAGCGTATTGTTAGCAAACGATACATACACTCATACATACGCATACATACATACATAAAGGTTTTTGCCACGAAGGAAAAAATGAAAAAGCGAGATAGATATATATATATACTCGTCTATATATAATACATGTGTCCATAAACAGTGAAATCCTGTAATGAACAAGACCTTATAGAAGCATAAAAAAAAGGTTAGTTATGAAAAGACATCTGGCAAAAACAAACGCGCACGTTATAAACAGGCCAACTACCGGTACGTTCCACTGCCACAAGAATGCCCATTAAATAAGGGGGCTACAAGGGAATAAAGGACGCGTGGTGGACCTCCGTACTTGTCCTGACCAGGTAAGACGTCGGACCTTGAAGAACTGGCATAATTAGACAGGAGATAATATCCCCAAAAGTTAACTGAAAGACACAGGTGCTGTTGTTGTATTTTATACTCCAAAGAATACGATGAGTTGAGTTTAATATTCGTACTGGAAATAAAACACTATCAAATGCATACGTCACGCGCCTTATACATAAAAGCAATCTGTAATAAACTGATAATCATTTGAAATCGCAAACTTAATGTGTGTATATATTATTATATATATATATATATATATATATATATATATATATCTATAATATGATGGATATACGTATATGTATATTATATATCTAATCTAACAAATATATAAATATATGTACACTATATATATATATATATTATATATATATAATATAATATATATATATATACATATGCGCGCGCGTGTGTCTGTAGAGAGAGAGAGAGAGAGAGAGAGTGAAGAGAGAGGATGGAGAGGACGACAGAGAGAGAGACGAGAGAGAGAGAGAGAGAGGAGAGCAACAATCGGGAAACGCTTGTAAAGAAAACCGACTTCGCAAATCAGGAGCAAATGGTGGAAAGACCAACTTATCGCCGTCAAAAAACCAACGCATCTTGGACCTTCGTCAATTTTCCGACGACAGACTGACTGACGGTCATAAATCAAAGAAAATATGCCATGCGTTAATTTCATTCACGTGTAGCTCCAATAATGCTAATGACAATTGAAGTGGCGATGAAAAGAACCACATCATTTGCATAATGATCGCGGTGCCAGACTTCAAAGTAGCAATGAAACCTATTGAAATCAGAAGTAGAGATTAGCCAATCACGGTTGGGATCAAATTATTAAAGTGTCATTTGCCATTTGCATAATCTTTGATGGCTTTTAGCTACGCTATTTTAGGGAACGATAAACACGAAAGATACATTAAAGAACACTGCACACACACACCACACACACACACACACACCACAAATATATATATATATATATTTTTTTTTTTTTTTTATTATATATATATATATATATATAATTACTCTGTAACACTTCACTGTCACGTGTACCTACCATGAGCTTCAAGGGATTGCAAAATCATTATTATACGTAAGGCTTTCCTTACTACGCACGCAGCTTACATAATGGGATGCATAGAAACATAAAAAAAAAAAAAAAAATTGGGGGGGGAAAAAACCCCAGCATGGACGTCAGCAAAGGCAATACGCACACGTGAAACAAATAAGCAGATAAAAAATTTAATACAGGTTAAGTATTCACAAAAACGCAAATCTGTCTTCACACACCAATATAAATTTAAAAACTCCAAAATGCAAAAACATAGATGTATAATTAGAGCATCTCAATCATTACTATAAGTAAACAGTTATTATCATGAGCTTAACAAACCACAGAGACATTCCTAGACCTCTCAAAAGGGGTAGCCAGCTGGACGGGGTACCGCATCAAAGGTGGCCCAGACCGAGGCAAGACATGACTATCGCCTTCAAATCATCTGAAGGCAAATACAACAATACATCCTTCTCGACGTATTCATCGCTGTTCATTTTTTTTTTTTCCATTTTTTAAAAAAAATTTCCCCCTATCTTCCCCCTATTCCTCAAATGTAATAGTGATTAGTGTCGTGGTATACCACTCAGATGTCGGGCGGTTCGCGCCTTCCCCCAGGCCGATGAAAAAATCACTGGCTCTGTATCATAGTCAGTTACTGCTGCAGTGTGGGGTCTGCGGAGGGAGGTTAAAACCAACGATCTTTGGAAGCTTAAATTTCGAGTCAATGGCCCATTTAGGCGTGCTTGTTAAATAAGGTTTCATCTACTGAAATAAATAATAATAATAATAATAATGAGAAGAGTATTGAAATAATAACAATCATGATAGTGAGACGAGATAGAGAAATGAGGTAAAACTCTATTCCTCCTCTTGGTTAGGATACAAAAGCAGGAGAGAGAGAGAGAGAGAGAGACGCTGAGGGGGAAGACGAGAGAAGGAGATGAGAGAGAGAGAGAGAGAGAGAGAGAGAGAGAATCTATATATTTCGATAATGAATGTAAAGAGAGGGAGAAACAGAGACAGAGTAATAAAGGACAGGTATGGGTGGTGGAAGATAGAAATGGTTATACAAGGACGAGAGAGAGAGGAGGAGAGGAGGAGAGGAGCAGAGAGATGTGAGAGAGGAGAGGGAGAGAGAGGAGAGACATTGCGCCACTGTTCAAGGGAATTAGAAGCATGGAGGGGAGCAGAAGGGGGAACGCAGGAAGAGGGATAAGGGGGAAGGGAGGGGACGCGACGTTATACAAGTGAGAGAGAGAGAGAGAGAGACTGCAAATTGCGCAACTAATATACAGCCCCGCAAAGAAGAGACAATGGAAAATACACCTTTGTTATTAGGTAGTTAGGCTTTGTACTATATAAATATTAGATAAAATTAGGAATACATACCACACACACAACACACACACACACACACACACACACACACACCACATATATATATATATATATTATATATATATGATAATATATAATATATATATATATATAAATATATATATATATATATATATCATATTATACATTAAAATCGAATTTCACTCCAACTTGGAAAAAACAACTCTCACCCGAATGGGTGTCTGGTCAGTCTAAATGACATTACCCCCCCGACGTGTGAAGAACAAAAGGGACTCAAAACAAAACTACAAAAACACCAACAAACACTAAAGGGATACTAAACGACAGCGCGGCTTCGTGGCAATTCCCAATACTGGCAAAGTTCTAGGATAAGGAATTACGAATTGTGATTAGGACTAAGTAAATAACAAGGCAGATATTTAACAACTTCAAGGACAACGATATCATAATGATGATTAATGTGTAAATATGGGAGCAGATGTTCAACAACTTCCAATATGAAAAATCGACTTGATCGATATATAAAGAAAAACAACAACAACAACAACAAAAAACCACACCGGCATCAGAATCTTACGCAAAACGCCCTGAACTCGGACCACGTGTCTTCCAACGCGAGTGGTCAGGTTGTGGATGGGGGACAAATGGGGGTGGGGTGTGGTGGGGTGGGTGGGGTGGGGGGAATAAAGTGAATAAGGCAAAGGAAGAATGGGGAAACTAGGGCATGGGGGTAAAGAGTTCAAGGGATAAACTTCGTATCCCCCAATAAAGATCTGAAGCGCACTGAATAATACGTAGTCTGCTATTCCCTTAGAACGCTTCAAGGTCAAAGATAACATCGATAATAATATTTCCCTAAGTTTACAGGCTGTTTTTGTGACTACGTACACCTACGTTATGCAAATAACATTACCCAACTCCTCGGATCATTTCAACGTCGTATATACACGACCAGCGACCAGACACACTATACTATTACAGAAAGGGAGAGTGAAGAATCAATACTTTTAAAGCTAAAAGCTGACGTGTTCCACATGGGAGAGCCGATGCAAAGAGGGGGTTTCGCGACTACCTTTTCAGAGGATCAGAATAAGTTTCTGTTATTGTTATTACAGACCTCATTCGATAACCCGCCGATTCATAGAGCGACTTTCCAATTCTCGGCGCTTCTCCGTAACGTTTGCGGGGTGGGGTTTGGGGGTGGGGTGGGCCCTTTCCGACGACACCACCTCGAGGAAACTCCCTTATGAAAGCTCTCGCGCCGCGCGCGGAAACCTCTAGAAACGTTTCGTAAGCGAACGTCAGCAGTGACGTCACTGCAACCGGACACGCCCAGAGCCAAGGCTCCGCCCCTTTTTCGACAGCGGGAACTCCGCCCCTCCCCCTTTCACGCTTGCTTGGCACAACGGCCGTGCTTTTATTTTGGCGGCGATGGGTTCCATAACGCGTATATACCTCATGGGAGTGAACTGCGAACGATTTACTCGCAACAGGATTGTGGACACCGTCCTTTACCTAACACCCTCCCGGCTTCCCATCCATCCAGCCCCCCCTCCCCATCGCCCCCCACAAGAGCCAGTTAATTTAAAGATAACATAAAGGACAGACGAACTGACCACATTTCAAATGATGTATTCAGAGACAAAGCAGATCTATGGAAGCACGGTGGACTAAACCATGGCATATAATATATATATATATATATATATATATAGATATATATATATTATATGTATACATATATATATATATATATATATACATATGTATATAATAATATATATATGTGTATAGTATATATATATAGATACATCTATATATATATATATATATATATATATATATATATATATATATCAATGGAAATAGCGACATAACCGGATGCCAGCTATTCTCTAAATCCTATAAGCTGCTCTTGCAAAATGGCCTTTACCAGACGTGCTGTTATTACTTTTATCAAATACAACACACAAGGCGTGAATAGTTTTTTTTTTTTTTATGGAAAAATATAATCAGCAACTGCTTCTTTGCAGACACACAGCTGTGGGATTCTAAAAAATTCTATTTAAATCCCATTTCATTCTCATTATTACTGCTGCTGTTGTTAAGTACACTTTCCATCCCATGGAAAATACGAACACCTATAGTAGATTCACATCAATCGTGCATTTGATGTCTAGACCAGTCCCTTACGACGCTCCTGATTGGCTGTTATGCCAGTCACAGGGCCGAAAACTCTTATTCTCTCGTGAGAGTTCACACAGGCAGGATGTATGCTCCGTCTCTCCTGAGGGATACGTCCTTCAAAAGTAAACCTCATAAGAGACGGAGCATACATCTTGGTTATGTGAACTCTCTCGAGAGAGACTGAGAGTTTCCAGCCCTGTGACTGGCTTATCAACAGCCAATCAGGAGCGTCGTAAGGGACTGGCCTAGACATCAAATGCACGGTTGATGTGAATCTACTACAGCTACGAATTCACATAGCGTAAAATAACAAAACAGCATCTGCAGGGCAAATGTAAACCTTTTCATTGAAATGACCTCCACTTTTGATTCCATAACTCAATTTCATATACGATATATTTCAGTAATAACGTCAGATACATAAAAAAAACAATAAATTCCGAGCGCATCTTTATTTTAAGCGAAAGGTGATTGTTTCAGAATATTTATGGACTTCAAAGCACTTGTGCCAACACACTTGTAAAGAAATTTATGATTAAAGGCCAAGAAAACAGCAGTTAATTAAATTTAGGCTTCGTTCCAAAACTAACGTAAATAAATTAATTTTATCAAATGTAAGTAAAAAGGGGAAGACAATTTTATCAAATGTAAGTAAAAAGGGGAAGACAATTAAATTATGGTTCTGTTCTATGTCTCACGAGATGAGACTCTGTACACTAGCCTAAAACAATGTTATTTTTGAAACAGACATAAAATAAATAACAGTGACACTTGCTGTCCACTCACATTAAGTGAAAAGTTTTTTTTAGCCGAGAAATACCCCATAACCATGGGAACACACGAGAAAAAAAAAACTCTTGAAGGGGTAGATGAAGTCATGATTAAAGCGGTTGACTTTCGGGTTCATAATCCTCAAAATGTCAACCAATCTAGTCAGCCATTCATACCAATCACTTCCAAGGCTATGGATTTTTCCCCTTCTCTCTGTTTCTCATGTCATTTTAGCTGCCTCTTTGCAAGAAATAGGTTTGACATCACTTGAGAAGAGATGTCCAAAGAAATACACACCTCTCTTTTGGCCTTGCTTTACCCAACTTACTCTTTATAGCATAGAAAAAAAGAAAAAAGGTGTTTTTTGAAGGTTTTACTGATACACGGTTATGGATTTATGAAACGCAAAATCCGAAGTACATTTGAATGCATCATGCAAATTATATGAACCGTACGAGGATGAGTGCTCAGGATTACAAAAAAGAATTGTCCTGTACAGAGATTTGACACAGGTTTCAGGGTAGAACACTTTAAAAAAAAAAACTATTGTTTTATCCGAGATATATATCTACTGTAGAAACCCACAAGGAGAGCGATGGGCTGGTGATTTTTAGGGGGAACTTTAGACAGACACCAGAAGTATACAATACAAGATACTCTAGTCTGTGAGACAGAAATATGAATATCCGGTTCCTTTCCGACGTGGGATTGTTTAGCTCTTGCCACGAAGCTCTGCAACGTGTGTCTGCAGCTTTTGAAGAAGAGCAAACAAGGTTCTTTAGTGTAAAGAAATAACATCTCTTAACTGAAAGCTTTCAACTCTTGACGTGAGTTAAATGTTACATTTGAAGAGAGGATCTTAGGAACACGTATCGCATGAACTCGGTCAATATGCCCAGAAAAGGAGTCAGGTAATGGAAATAGGAAGATAACTGGGTACAACGGAAAGGAATTAATATGATCTGAAAACTAAAGGAGAATACGATATTAGATCAGGGAACTAAAAGTAAATGAGGCCATCTCTAGATGCCACACTGGGAGATAATTATTCGACTTGCAAAAGGCACTAATAAATGTTCATTACCTTTTAGGATGAATTATACATTTGCTACACAACTTGAAAAACAAGAAAACCCTTACCTGAGAGAGAGAGAGAGAGAGAGAGAGAGAGAGAGAGAGAGAGAGAGAGAGAGAGAGAGAGAGAGAGAGACCATTTTTTTTAAACAAAACTTTGTTTACTTCTCACTATAAATTCGTACGTCAGTCACACAAGTTTGAATAAAAATGATGCCAGGAATTTTTCGTCTATCCAAATAGTAGGTTGATTTTTGTCGAGATAAACTAGTCTTTTATGGGAATTCCTTTTTTCTCTCAATTAACTTTTATCTTATGCAGGAATAGGAATAAGGATAAAGCACACTCACACAAACATATATAATATATACATAAAGGTAGAAGCCACGAAGGAAATTGAAACAGTGTCTTCTACCTTTATTTATATATGCATCACGTTAAAAATTTTCGTGAATCAGTTATACATACATACATATATATAATATATGTATATATGTATGTATGTACGTGTGTGTATGTGTATATATATATATATATATATATATGTATGTATGTATATATGAATAATTATCACATCACCGTGATTCATATAAATCATTCGAGCTACAAATGTCCTTTAATATCTAATTCGCTCTACATCGGAATTAATTTATTTTCATATATGTAAACCGAAGGGGAATATAACACATTGATGATCCCAATATCAAAATGTGTACTCAACATAACAATGGAATTCACTGACATACACCAACCTGACTATGGAACAGTTTACCGTTTCCAATGATTTCTTCACCGAAAAAAGACACTTTACCCCGTTCCCCCATCACTAATCCTCAAATAAAAGCAGTTCTGATACCTTGACATGGAAAATGGTGACCACACCTACAAGGACGACCAAAATGAAGGAAAACCTTTACTGGCAACCAGGAACCCTGGGTCGTAGCTGGCAACCATCCAATTCAACCTGCACTGAGGATACTGGTCAGAAATACAGTAGCAGTGACTAAACAACCAACTGCCATTCTAGATTTTTATTCTCTACCTCGATGGCAGAGGTTCCAGTTTCCTGGTTTAAGAGGTCCCATGGTACGGGGGGACCAATACCTGTAGTTATGGAGGTCCAGTCAGAGATGGTTGAATATGGTCACCTTTTATGGCAGGTTCGCAAAACTTCCAGAAGGGCCACTTTAATTATGTTACTGTCAAGCTAATTTGCTGCTATGTCAGTACCGGCTACCGATTTGGTGAGAGAGAGAGAGAGAGAGAGAGAGAGAGAGAGAGAGAGAGAGAGAGAGAGAGAGAGAGAGAGAGAGAGAATGTCACTCATCTCTTATAGAGAACGAAGTTGCTATAGACATCCTGTTTATCTTTGATTGCCTACTTGACGCAATGAAGAAAAATGCTGGCTTGAGATTCCAGCTTCCGTTCTGAGTAAGTCTTGTACGCACTCTTCACTTATTCACTCACTCTTTTGGCTTTTCCATTTCCATACTCATTGTGACCCACTGCCCATCGTATCAGACTCCCTAATTCTAATACAGGTTCCCGAGACATTACTCTCAGAATGTTGTTACCATACCATTTACCTACTTGCCCCCAGAACGAGATCCTGCTGGTGTTTCTGTAAGAGAATTCACTAACTAGCAAGTTTCTCTCTCTCTCTCTCTCTCTCTCATTAAACACCAAATGTGAACCAGTTGAAATCTCGTGAATTTCACATTAAATGAACTTCCAGCAAATTTGTCTTTCATTTACCTCAGGAAGTCTTCAGCAACCTCGTTCTCTAAAGGAGATGACTGAAATCTCTCTCTCTCTCTCTCTCTCTCTCTCTCTCTCTCTCTCTCTCTCTCTCTCTCTCTCCAAATATGGTAGCAGGTACTGATGATGGAGCAAATTAGCATGACAGTAACATAATTACTTAATTAAAATGTTGAAATAAAATTCGCTTATATTTCTCGTTGCAACCATAAGCTGATTTTGTCTCTCATTTCACCTCCTATTCTAAGTTTGTTTCTTTTACACAGTTCATTTTAGACATCTTTATTTTTTTCCCTTTATATTTCTTTATTAATTTCTTTCTTAATGAGTTTCTCAGCTTCATTTCGCTTCCTTTTATAACTTCCCATCCATTACTTGTTCCCCTTTTCATCTTTTCCATTTGTCATTTTTCTTTCCTATTGTTTCATAAGCTCCTCATTTCTTAATGACGTCCTATAATATGCTCCGAGTTTCTGAAAATTCTCTTTCTCTGTGGCTTGCTTGGACGTTTTTGCTACTCCTCTTTACGCCTTCCTCTCATTCCTTCCCTATTACGTGCTTTAACCCCTATTTTACCCATTCCCTTTAAACGTTTCTCCCTTCCATTTTCTCACCTTCACCCACCCCTTCTCCTACCTCCCTTCCCCTCATCCGATTTCCCCTTTCATCTCAACATCCTGAAAATACCGAATCCATTTTCCCATAAAAACCCAGTTCTAATAACCTATCCGAATCACCCCCCCCCCCCCCCACCCCCCCCCCCCCCCGCCCCCACCACCTCTACCCACCCGCCCAGCCTTCATAATCGAGGGGAGATGACCAGAGAGAGATGATAGAGGAGAGATGATCGTGAGGAAAGATGGTCGAGGGGAACATGATAGGGGAGAGATGATCGACGGGATATGAGCCAAGAGAGATGATCGAGGGGAAATGATCCAGGGTAGATGATCGAGTTGACATGATCGAGGAGAGATGATCCAGGGAAGATGATCGAGTTGACATGATCGAGGAGAGATGATCCAGGGAAGATGATCGAGTTGACTCGATCGAGGAGAGATGATCTCGGGCGAAAATAGAGAGACAAAAGATTCAACTCATCAAGAGTTCGGGATCGGTAATTTCGTAATTGGAATTTGACCACTTCCTTCCTCTCTTTACGGTTCGTCATTACTCTTTTTTTCGTAAATCTCGATCGACTTCGCTTTACTCGAATGGAACTTGGTAACTGATACCAATAGTTATTATTATTATTATTATTATTATTATTATTATTATTATTATTATTATTACTGGCATACAAAGTAGAATCACGTCTTGAGGAAACCAAATGACAAAAAAGAACCTTCTGTAGATTTCTGAATTTCATCTTGTTAAACCAATATATGTAAAAAAACTACACACACGAAGGGTATTTATTTCACTTCAGTAAAACCCGAGAAATTTGCTGTTTAAAAACATGAAAATTTACAACAATACCATTAAAGTTACTCAGGTCAGGAGAAAGAGAAAATAGACTGGAATCCACAACGAACCTTTAGTAGTCTACAGTGTGGCACACAGGGCATACTGTAAGCCTCCCCCCACTACAAGACCGGGATGTACAGAACTAGTCGTCCAGCTGAGATAGCAAAGCCAGAATGCAAAGGAAGCCAGAGGAAAAGTAAAAGAAACTGAACTGTTTCTGGCAGCAGCAAGGGCACACCCTCCTGCTAGTTTGTAATGCATTCAAACCACTCACTGCATTTTTCATCGTTTTGTGGAGCAGAGAAATATGAAAATGAAGAAGGGATAAAAAAAATCACCCTCATATATTTTGACGAGTGCTTTGAGCGGTCAGGAACATCCAAATGCTGGAATAATGTATATACAACATTAGCACAGCTATCCAATATACATAAGTTATTTCAGTCACTTGTAGACTTCCTCTTTCAATCCCTTAACTTCTCTCTCTCTCTCTCCACAAAACATCAAGAAAGCCCCTCCATTTCTAATCAGATCAATCCATCCTGGATTAGCCCTTCCTTTCTCTCTCTCTCTCTCTCTCTCTCTCTCTCTCTCTCTCTCTCTCTCTCTCTCTCTCTCTCTTTGGCGTGTTTAGCAGATTCGCAATACGATGAGGTAGCAGGAAGGGAACTGGCATTTCTCATCTATGAAATCAGCAACAGTCCTAACCAAAAAGATACAAAAGCATTCATAGATATATTAGAAGGATATAATCCTTCAAACTGGAACAAATCTAATGAAAACATCTTGAAAATAATTGAAGAAGTTCCAAATAAAATCCAAGTGGTCAAGAGACTCATAAAGAAAATATACATAAACCAACATATTCCGACAAAGAAAATGAATAAAATATTATGGAAAAGTTGGATTTTTTAATGTCAGAATTTCTGGATATGAAAAAAAGAACAACATACCAGAACAGGAAAGAGACATGGGAAAATCCTTATTACTACCAGTATTAAATGAAGGAGAAAACACGCAAACCATCATAGTGATGAATGCGCAGGGTTTAGTTACGAGTAACTCAAAAAAGAAAAATAGTAGTACTTAGGAAGAACTAACCCAAAATTGAAAAGAAATAGATATAATGAAATAAGTGAAACCTGGTATTCCCAAGAGACTGGGAATGATGATCAAATAAAAGGGTTCCAAACTTATAGATCAGATAGAAAAAATAGGAATCAAGGGGGAACCGCAATATATGGGAAAGACAAAAAACAAGGAAAAATATATGAGAAATATAGTAACTCAGAATGTGAACTAATAGCGGTAGAATTTGAATCTGAAAAAATTGATGAACATAGTAATATATAGACCTCCTAATACTAAAGAGTTTGACTTAATAATTGAAAAATTGGATGATATATGTAGAAATCACAAGGACTGGACTATTCTCCTATCTGGTGACTTCAACTTTCCTTTCGTAGAATGGAAAGAACGAATAGGAGATTGTGGTTGTACTTATACATATAAAAAAGAGAGTAATAGTAGTGCAGAAGATAAGAGGCAATTTGAAAAGCTATTAGATATGCTACTAGAATACAACATTCAACAAATAAATCACCTGCCAACAAGAAAGGAAAATACTTTAGACTAGTATTTGTGAACGAGATGAATTATGTTAAAGAAATAATAGTTTATAATGCGAGTATTTCAGACCATAATGTCATAGAATTAAACAGTCATTCCAAAGCAAGTGAAAATAGAGATAAGCAAGAAATGAAAAAGTGGGAAGGATATGAAAATAAAACACAACTTCTACAGTAAAAATATATAAATGGTCAGAAATTAATGAAGAATTAAACAAAGATTGGGATAACATTTTCGTAAGTGATGACATAAGGGTAAATACGGGGAGCCTATTATATAAAATATTGGAGAAAATAGTGGAAAAATATATACCGAAGAAGAAAAGTAAACATCATTCATGCATACCAAGGATCATTAATGTTCCAGAAAATCAGAAAGGGAACAAAAAAGGGTCTTGCAAAAGAAAAAAATGCATGGAAAGTTATAGAACTAAAAAGTAAGATAGAAAATGCAGAACAAAAGATTATACAATCAAAAGAAAATGAAAAACGGGACTTGGAAGAAAAAACCCTATAAATATCAAGCAAAACCTCAAACTATTATACTCATATGCGAAGAAGATGAATAAAAGAAGAATAGAAATAGGCCTGCCCCTGAGAATTGAAGGGGCGGAGATTAACGCAATGGGAAAAAAAGGAAAGGCAAATTTGCAACATTAACTGGTCCAGAACGATATAAGAAGAGAATTCACCCCTAGAATAGATAATGAAGATAATGATATAGAAGTAAGGGATGAAAATAGTGGAATATTTAGCTGACATAGATATTAATGAAGCTGATATTGTGCAGGCTATTAATGAAATTAAAAATGGAGCTGCTGCAGGGCCTGATGGAATTCCTGCTATTTTGTTAAAGAAAGTAGTTCATTCTATCGCAAAGCCACTTGCAATATTATTAAGACAAAGTGTAGATACAGGCAAGATTTATGATGAGCACAAATTCATTGCATATATTACCCCTACTTTCAAAAGTGGATCAAGACTAGAGGCAAGTAATTATAGGCCTGTGAGTCTAACATCAACATATTATGAAAGTGTATGAAAGGGTAATGAAGAAAAAAGATTATGAAACATTTAATAAAAAAATAATTTGTTTAATAAAGGACAACATGGTTCGTACCCGGAAAAAGTACACAAACCCAACTGTTAGTCCACCGTGAGAACATATTCAAAAATATGAAAAGCGGAAATGAAACAGATGTGGTTTATTTAGACTTTGCAAAAGCTTTTGATAAAGTAGACCATAATAATTAGCGAAGAAAATTAGAAAACACAATATCGTAGATAAAGTAGGAGATGGTTAAAAGAATTTTTACACAACAGAAAACAGATAGTTATTGCAAACGACGAGAAATCGGATGAAGCCAAGGTAATATCCGGTGTGCCGCAAGGTACGGTGTTAGCTGCAATACTGTTTGTTATTATGATTGAAGACATAGACAATAATGTTAAGGATTTTCGGTAGTGAGTAGTTTCGCAGATGACACAAGAATAAGTAGAAGAAATTACTTGTGATGAAGATAGGAACGCTCTACAAAGAGACCTTAACAAAGTATATGATTGGGCAGAGGTAAATAGGATGGTATTTAACTCTGATAAATTTGAATCAATAAATTATGGAGACAGAGAAAGAAAGCTATATGCATATAAGGGACCTAATAATGAGACCATCACAAATAAGGAAGCAGTTAAAGACCTTGGTGTGATGATGAATAGGAACATGTTATGCAATGATCAAATAGCAACTCTGTTGGCAAAATGTAAAAGCAAAAAAATGGGAATGTTGTTACGGCACTTCAAAACAAGAAAAGCTGAAACACATGATTATGCTTTATAAAACATATGTTCGTTAGTCCACTTGATATTGCAATATGATATGGTACCCACACTATCAAAAGGATATTGCACAAATAGAGAGTGTACAAAGGTCCTTTACAGCTAGAATAGAAGAAGTTAAGGACCTAGACTACTGGGGAAAGACTACAATTCTTAAAATTATATAGTCTAGAAGGGAGAAGAGAACGCTACATGATAATTCAGGCATGGAAACAGATAGAAGGCTAATACAGAAAATATCATGGAACTAAAAATATCAGAAAGAGCAAGCAGAGGTAGATTAATAGGTGCCCAAAACTATACCAGGAAAATACGGAAAGCACACAGACATTAATCCACTACGCACCAGCATCGATAATGCAGCGTCTATTCAATGCGTTTGCCAGCTCATCGAGGAAATATACAGGAGTGAGCATAGATGTTTAAGAATAAGCTCGACAATATCTAAACTGCATCCCAGACCATCCAAGATTGGAAGATGCAAAATATACCGGAAGATGTACTAGCAACTCTCTGGTAGACATTAGAGGTGCCTCACACTGAGGGACCTGGGGCAACCCGAACAAGATGTAAGGTCTGTAAGGTAAGGTCTCTGTGGAAATCATTAACACAAACTTCATCCATTATACATCCGTCAGGTAAATCAATTCTGGACCAATCTCTCTCTCTCTCTCTCTCTCTCTCTCTCTCTCTCTCTCTCTCTCTCTCTCTCTCTCTGTCATTGGCTTTTAACACCGCACTTGATTAAGTCCGCACAATGAACCTATCTTCCCCCCGACTTCAATCTAGAGATATACACAACTTTTTTTAAGGACTTCTCCAGAGATCTTCGGGTCTGAAGGATTACTTGACATTCCATTAGGGAGTAATAATAATGCTCTACTTCCAGCGGGACCAGATATGGGCGATTACTCGAGAGAGAGAGAGAGAGAGAGAGAGAGAGAGAGAGAGAGAGAGAGAGAGAGAGAGAGAGAAATTCTACTTTCTTAATGGCGCTAGGATTAGTCAGTATTACTTCTGCACTTAATACATAGACGAGAGAGAGAGAGAGAGAGAGAATTTTGGTGGGACAGCATCAGCTTTCCTCTCGATACACACACATACACACACACACACACACACGCACACACACATAAAGTCCATTAAACATTCTCCCTTTAATTTACAAAAATATCTTGCATCATATACCGCGTGCATGGCCATAAATACTACTCAAAAAAATAATTTTTAAAAATTCATGAAAATAAGAAGGAACCTCGTGTTTATTCCATAGTGCTTTGACCCTGCAGTGATACATAAACAAAACAATGAAAGAAATGGTATGAATTGCAGAAAGAAACCACTGGGAAAAAGACAGTAAAAACGCAGGTGACTAAATAATAACGACTAGGCCAGCAAGAAATAAAAACAAGATATAACAAGCGAATACCATTAAACAACTACAATAAACATGATACATAACTGACAATTCAAAATGTTTATTTGAAAATGTACACAAACAAATAAAAGAAATAATGAAATATATATAAATATAATTCAAAATGTATATTTGAAAATGAACACATACACGAAATAATGAAAAATATATATACTGAATAAATAAAATTCATAATGCATACTTGCAAAAGAACAGAACCAAATAAACGAAATAAAAAATATACATAACTGGATAAATATAATTCAAAATGTATATTTGAAAATGAACACAAACAAATAAACGAAATAATGAAAATATATATAACTCGATAAAAAATTAAAAATGTTTATTTGAAAACGAACACAACAAAACAAAAGAAATAATAAAAAATATACATAACAAATAAAATTCACAATGAATATTTGAAAATGAACAAAACCCGCCAAAAAACGAAATAATGAAACATACACAACAGAATGAATAAAATTCACAATGTGTATTTGAAAACAAATACAAACAAAATGAATAATAAAAAATATACATAACTGAATGAATAAAATTCCTAACGTACATTTGAAAACGAACACAACCGAATAAACGAAATAATAAAAAATATACATAACTGAATGAATAAAATTCCTAACGTACATTTGAAAACGAACACAACCGAATAAACGAAATAATGAAAAATATACACAACTGAATGATAAATTCCTAACGCATATTTGAAAACGAACCCAACCGAATAAACGAAATAATGAAAAAAATACGCAACTGAATGAATAAAATTCAAAATGTATATCTGAAAACGAACACAAGCAAGTAAAAGAAATAATTTAAAAAAGTATACATAATGGAATGAATAAAATTCTTCACGTATATTTGAAAGTGAACACAAACGAATAAACGAAATAATGAAAAAAACAATACTACAATAATACGAGTGCAACAACGGATACAACAACGATATGCACCTCATTCGAACGGCCACGAGTGCGACGTCGTCACCCACACCCCATTGATCGACCCAGTTTTCACGGAGAGGAATCGGGCCGAGGAAACGATTCCCGATTAATGGGCGCCAGTTGTTCGGTGCAATCATTTAACAGTATATATATATATATATATTATATATATATATATATATTATATATATAATATATATATAGATATATATTAGATATATATATATATATATATATATATATACATATATATATATAAATATATATATATATATATATATATATATATATAGTATATATATATATGGTATATATATATATAATATATATATATATATATATATATAATATCTATATA
>NC_087218.1:43384549-43397049 GCF_015104395.2 Macrobrachium nipponense
TGATCATGATGCAGAGCCAGTGATTTTTTTCATCGTCCTGGGAGAGAAGGGGACCAGTGACAGACGAGTGGCATACCACGACACTAACCACTATATAAAGCTCAATGACTGATTTAGTTTTGTTTGTTTGTTTGTTTGTACTGTGCTATTAAGTTGCATGGAACCAGTAGTTATTCAGCAGCGGGACCAACGGCTTTGCGTGACTTCCGAACCCCGTCGAGTGTGAATTTTTATCACCAGAAATACACATCTCTGACCCCTCAATGGAATGCCCGATAATCGAACTCACGGCCACCGAGGTGGTAGGCGAAGACCATACCAACCACGCCACTCAGGCGTTTCAATGACCGATTTAGGTCATTCTTTCTTGTTGTGGGTCGATGACAACCGAATCGGGATGAGGCGACCTCTAATTACCATATAATCCCTAATTATCATTTGGGAACAGAATACACTGGATGTTTGTGTCCAGGCTAGCAACACTTTTTTTATTTACTTATTTATTTATTTATTTATTTATATATTTTTTGTAGCACATCAAAATGAATAAGACAACTGATGTCCTTTCTGACTTTTTAAGTCATTCGTGTTCCCTATACCCTTGAGGGTACTATTGATTCAGCTTTTACCTTTCAACATATTCCTCTTTCGTAAGGATCTCGGGGCCAGAATATTGATTAACGGACGATTCTCAGTTCGTACCTGTCAAGTTACTTTCCGTCTTCTGAAATCACACGGTCCTCCAGGACGTCTTATCTGAATGCAGTTCGAGGACCATCAGGACTGGCAACTCAATACCCTTAACTAGCCCATGCCCGAAGTAGGCCAGAACAATGAAAAGAGAAGGGTGGGATTATTATCAACCACAGAAACTGGGGAGCTGCCTCTTTAAATTTACAAGAGAGTTTATATGGCAAGGAAAAATAGAAGCAGAAAGTGACTTCCCAAGGTTTTAACCAGATGTAAAATAAATAAATAAATATATAAAAATACAGTAAAAAAAATAGCAGAAGTTTCTTCGGCGCAATCGAGTCATCTGTAGAGCGTGTAGTACAGATAAAGATGGAGAGAGAAAATGAACCTTGACAAAGTCTAACCTTGTGTTAATGACCATTTATTCCCAGGCTAAAAAAGCAAAAAAGCTCATTCTCAGCTGAATCTCTGAAACTCAGGTGCGTCTCTCATGCAATTGCATCAACAAGAGGAAGCAATTGCGATCGTCACTGAATTAAATCGATTCTCAAATGAGTTCTTCTCTTCTTTATGGAACAATGCTACGACACTGGTCCATCCAATAAACGTAGTCTACTTAATAACCAATAATGACGGATATCTATGCGATGCCCGATTTTTCTGTCTGGCAAGAAAAAGTAGGACGTGTTCTTGCAAGGCCGGACGCCAAACGGCAACCGTTATATTCGGTGATAAGTATATTAGTGGATCAATTCTCTCGATGTCAATGCGAGACGTCGCGTCGTTCTTAAAACTGGTTTTCTCTTTACGATTAATGGCCAATTCTATTCACGATTCTGTTTACAAGGACGAGGCGTGATGCGTCTGCGAGGCATTGTGTCAAAAGAAAGTCTCCTCAGGCAATCTATTTCTTTTTCCTTTTTATTTTGATATCCGACTTTAGTGCGTTTATAAATATATATATATATATATATATATATATATATATATATATATATATATATTATATCTAGTCATAAGACGAAGCTTTAGGGTACGCCTGACGTGGATGGCGTATGCATGAAAGAGCAGGGCACGTAATGAGTACGCAGGCATGCCAAGACTGGCATGAACAATTGGCCGGGCGCAAAACAAGGTTACAGACGCCTGTCTGTAAAAAGACCCCAAAACTAATATTATTAAGGACCGCGGGGGGGGGGGGGGGGGGGGGGTCGGGAGGGTTTGAAACCAGATTCCGCTTTAGACACTAATCGCACGCAAGTATTTTGAAGAGGCCCAATTGTGGACGAAGACTTATGCATTATATTTTGTAAGAGAAATGCATATGTGTGTGTGAGCAGGCCTATTTGTTTGGTTCGACGGGGCTTATGCCAGCAAGAGTTTTGTGTGTGTGTGTGTGTGTGTGTGTGTGTGTGTGTGTTTGTGTGTGTCTGCGTCTTTCTAGCAGGTTGTACCTAAATGTAATAAAAATGTGCCTTTTCAAGGAAATGAGAACGGGGAAGGAAAAGGGAGGAAGGACTGACAACGAAATAAAAGAATAAGGAAAAACGAAGATGATGATGATATGATGATGAGGAGGAAGAGGAGGAATTGTAAAAAGGGGAGGAAAAAGGAGACGAGGAATGACAACTAAATAAAAAGCGAAGGAAAAACGAGGATGCTAGTGATGATGATGATGATGATGATGATGATGATGAGGAGGAGGAGGAGGAGGAGGAGGCATTGTAAAAAGGGGGAGGAAAAATGAGACGAGGAAAATAAAAAAGGAGCAATAGAAAGCAAAAAGAAACCGGAGGAGGAGGGGGGAGGAGGAGTAGGCGGAAGAATAGTAAAAGGGGGAGAAAAATGAAGACGAGACAAAAAGGAGTAAAAGAAAGGAATAAGTAAAAAGTAGGAGGAGAAATAATAGTAATAAGCAAAAAATCCGCATAAGTCTCTTCAACGCAATGGAATTCTCTGTACAGCCGCTACAGCGTACAATCAACGTCTATCTTTCGGTGGTCTCGGTATAATGCTGTATGAGCCACGGCTCATGAAACTTTAAACAACGACACGGTGGTGGCCTGTACCACATCGTTACCAGAAGCACGATTTATGGTTAAATTTAACCTTTTAAATAATAAAAACTAGAGGCTACAAGGCTGCGATTTGGTATGTTTGATGATGGGAGGGTGGATGATCGCCATATGAATTTGCAGCCGTCTAGCCCCAGTAGTTTTTAAGATAATGAGGGCGGACAGAAAAAGGGGCGAAAGAAAGAAAGAAGGAGGAGGAGGAGGAGGAGGAGGAGGAGGAGGAGGAGCAGGAGCAGGAGGAAGAGGAGCAGGAGCAGGAGGAAGAGAATGAGGAGCAGGAGGAAGAGAATGAGGAGCAAGAAGAGGAGCAAGAGGAGGAGGAAGAGGAGGAGCAAGAGGAGGAGGAAGAGGAGGAGCAGGAGGAGCAGGAGCAGGAGGAGGAGGAGGAAGAGGAGCAGGAGCAGGAGCAGGAGGAGGAGAAAATGATCATGAAGGCCCTTCAGAATTTAAGAAATAGGGAAAGTTTGAAATGAATCTCAGATCGCTTTCTTCCACTGGTTTCTCCTTTCATTAAGACTATTACGGCAGTCTCAGAAGGAGTCTCTTTATTATTTTTGTTAGGGTCTTCCCGATTCTCTCTCTTTTACTTTCCATTGAGAGAGAGAGAGAGAGAGAGAGAGAGAGAGAGAGAGAAACTCATCCTCTGCGTTACTAATCTCATAAGACTTGAATTCAGCTTCCTTCGCTGAAAAAGAATATCTTTGGAGGGTCGCACTGTATTCTGGAAATAAATTGCTTTATTGGTAATCTATTAAAGCATTATCATCACGTTGAATATTATTATATATATTATTATTACAGTGAACTTATTCATGTTTATAATTATTATTTCGTTATCGTTATTATTTCATGAATTTCCTCAAATTTCAACACCGCTCGTTATTGCTCCACTGCAAATATTTAGTTATCCTTTACGTATAGCGCTCATTCGCCAATGGTTAATGCAGTGACGCTAACCCCATCAGCAATTATTGTATCGTGGACGCTATCGCATCAGCAATGTTAGTATCAGTGACGCTATCGCATCAGCAATATTAGTATCAGTGACGCTATCGCATCAGTAATATTAGCATCAGTGACGCTATCGCATCATCAATGACATTACTAAAAAATACTTCAATCCATTTCTTATCTCCTTCTCATTTCTTTTCATAATTTGCTGTCATTTCCTTCAATTCCTCATCCACATTCAACCCTCCAACCCTCAGGTGTTTAATCATGACCCCCAAATCATGCTCTCTTTTCCGGGTACACGCTCCGTTGTCATTACCACCTCTCTCTCTCTCTCTCTCTCTCTCTCTCTCTCTCTCTCTCTCTCTCTCTCTCTCTCTCTCTCTCTCTCTCCTCCGGTGAAGGTAGACAGGGAAAGTTCCCTCATAAGAAGGATTACAAAAGTCTGCAGACGTTAAGTTCTGGGAGATCAAAACGGCCTTGCGTAATATGAAAGCATCGGCGGCCACTTTTCCCGTCCGTGCATTTGTTGCCCTGAATTTGAAGAAATTGGTTACTTCTCGATTTTTTTTTCTTCTAGAATACGAGTTATAAAAATTACACACAAAACACACACACACACACACATACACAGACATCTATATATATATATATATATATATATATATATATATATATATATATATATATATATATATATATGTTAAGTGTTTGTGACTGAACTATATATCTATATATATATATTATATATATATATATATATCTATATATATATATATATATATATAGTCTATAGTCATCAAACACTTACATATATATATATATATATATATATATATATATATATATATATATATGTAATGTTTGTGACTGACTATATATATATATATATATATATATATATATATATATATAGTCAGTCACAAACACTTATATATATATATTATATATATATATATATATGTCTGTGTGTGTGGTGTTTTGTGTGTGTATATATATAGTATATATATATATATATATATATATATATATATATATATATATATATATATATATATATATATATATATATAGTCAGTCAGTCCTCATAGTAGGTATTAAAGGACATTTGTAGCTTATTGCGTATATTTGTATGTGTACTTAACTTATATATATAATATATATGTGTTATTATATATACATATATATATTTATATATCTATATAAATTAAAGTTACACCTACAAATATACGCATAACTACAAATGTCCCTTTAATACCTACTATGAGGAATTTTTAGTTTGATAATAATTTCGTCGGCTCCCGGGCGCGAACCTAGGAACCAAGAAATCAGGGACGTACACTGAAGCGCCTTTAACCACACAGCTACCACGAGAGGATATATAAGTTAACACCGCCTCTCACCTACAAAATATATATATATAATATATATATATATATATATATATATATATATATATATATATATATAAAATTGCACCTGACGACAAGGATTCGTAAGTTAAAACCTTCTTCCGGTCCTCGTCACGTCTTGTGGGGATGTTATCAGCTCGATGCACCACAACAGTCGATTAACTACCTAATAAGCGCTGAGGTAAACGGAAGCAAAAACCCTAAAAAGCTGCTTCCCGAAAAGCTTCGAAATCGTACCCCGAGGTCTTACCTACGAGAACCAATCGGAAAGTTATTGTAGATTCACATCACCCGTGCATCTGATGTCTAGGCCCGTCCCTTACGTCGCTCCTGATTGGCTGTTGATAAGCCAATCACAGGGCTGGAAACTCTCTCGAGAGAGAGTTGACATAAGCAGGATGTATGTTCCACCTCTCCTGAGGAATACTTTTGAAATATGTATCCCTCAGGAGAGGTGGAACATACGTCCTGCCTATGTGAACTCTCAAGAGAGACTGCGAGTTTCCATCCCCGTGATTGGCTTATAACTGCCAATCAGGAGCGTCGTAAGGGAATGGACTAGACGTCAGATGCACGGGTGATGTGAATCTACTATAGCTTATAAAAGATTAAGGCCGCCTTACGCAATTGCAAAGCGTAGCTGAACACCTCAGTCAGACGCTCGTCTCAAACTTGCGGGTTTCTACCCAATATCATATCTGAGGATCATTCTCAGTTTCAATTCTTGTAAGTCTATAGTTATAAATATTATCTATGCCGAAACGAAGCATACATGTCTGCGCATAGCTATTCGTGCAAATTCTTTACGTATTCTTGCAAAATCACACAAACGTGTGTGTGTGTGTGTGTGTGTGTGTGTGTGTGTGTGTGTGTGTTCAGTAACGCATGCCATAATAAAATATTTTATTCAGTGTAATCTTCACTACTCCGCAATAAAAATTGCTCCAATGTCAGTATTCAATAAAACCAGGTACAACTAAACTTGCCTGGTACTTTATAGTACATTTTACTTGAGACCATTCGCTTTCTATCGAGAGATCTGGCTCATAAAATTTAGGTAAAAATATAAAACTGGAACCCATTCTTGAAAATCCGGTCGAAACTAATCAATTCAACTGAGAACTTGGTGTTGACCAATACTTTAAAATCTAGTGGTAAAATATGCTTAGTTTTAATATGCTTAGTTTTAAGGTGCATCAGTTGAGTCTGAATTCGTTTATATGTAAAACTAATAAACTAATACTGCTCTGAAGTTCATTAACTTATTTCAAGGTGAGGCAGACAAGTGACCTAAGATGTACAATACAGAAAGAAAGTAAACACTTCAAGAGCTCTCGTTATTGAACACTGAAGAAGAGACGATAATCCTCGGAAGTTTTTCTCTATCATTCAACCTCCCCCAACCCCCTAAAAAATGGGGGAGGGGTGGGGGAGAGGGGCCTTTGAACTCCAAAAGGCTTTTCAAATTTCGGCACGCTTTATATTTCACGGCAAATCAGTCGAACTCCACCCACACATTGCAGAGGATTCATTACTACGCAAAGACTAACGTGTCCGCCCACACATACAAAAGAGAGAGAGAGAGAGAGAGAGAGAGAGAGAGAGAGAGAGAGAGAGAGAGAGAGAGAGAGAGAAATCTATAATTTGGTTCTCTTTCTTATTTTCCCGCCCACGAAATTCACTCCGTTGGCAGCCGCCCCCACAAACAACACGAAAAATCTTTAAAGGCCCAAGATAGCTTTTTCTAGTACCCTGCATCCTTGTAATTATCTGCCAATTTCGTCCAGCCCCAAAATAAGACTGCATGAACGCAGACAAACAAACAAACGAACAAACAAGCAAATAACACTGAATCCAACCCTCCCTTCCCAGTTTCATTTTGTCCGCCCACAACCTATTTCAAATCCCCCCCACCCCCTCTCTCACCGGAGAAGCCCGCCCGCCCATTTAACCCCCCCCCCCCCCTTCAAAACCCGCCCACAGTCACACAACGTAAACTATTGATCCAGCAAAGAGGTGGGTGATGTCCCAGCCCACACCTGCCCCGCTCTGGGTCAAGAGATACGATACCAGAGCCGTTATGAGAGGAAGGAGGGAGCAAGGGGAGGAGGGGGTGGAGTGGTGGGGTAGAGGGGGGGGTGGGCGAAACAGCCAAACTTCGGCCCTTGTTCAGAATGGCAGCCGAGACAAAGACATGGCACTCTCCCTGAGTGCCATACGTACTGCGGCTGGTAAGCACAGTGCCAGCTGCCACAGCCGAGATGCCTGGAAACTTCTGGGTTCTGTGGTGATGCGCCTGGATGCACATCCCCCATTTAACAACGGAGGGAAACATTATGAAACTTCTTTAAACAACAAACTTAGTTCATCAGCTTGAAAGGTGATTTAATACCGAAAGATTGTTTCCACATATAAATTTTTTTTTTTCGCCAATTACTTTTCTTGATTTCATTGAATCAGTAATATTTTCTTATTTCTATGGAAAACGTTTGAATGATCCAATCACGATTATACAGAGGCTTAGATCTCCATAAAAGAGGAGGAGAAAGTGTATGATTAAGACTTCTTGCCTTTTAAAAGAGACCAAGCAGAAGTAACTTGAAACAGGCCTTAGGAATCTGATGTGGGAGACAATGGATGACAGCAAAGATGGATAAGAATGCAGAGCAGAAATAAGTAACTGATAAGTTCCTGATATCAGCCAAGATAACAGATAACAAACCCCTTCCTAATTTAACAAAAAAACTGAATTTAACAGAAAAAACTTCTGGTGCTTTTACAAATTTAAAAGAAAAGTACTTCTTAGTACATTTAAAAATTCAAGAGAAAAGTTCCTCTGGTGCATTTACAAATTTAAGAGAAAAGTATTTACAAATTCAACAGAAAAGTAACTCTTGAATGCATTAAAAATTAAACAGAAATGTACCTCTGGTGCATTTACAAATTTAACTGAAAAGTACCTCTGATACAGTTACAAATATAGCATGAAAGTGCCTCTGATACATTTATAAACTTAATAGAAAAGTATCCCTGGTGCATTTATAAAGTGAACAGAAATATACCTCTAATACATTTACAAATTTAACAGAAAAGTACCTCTGATACATTCACAAATTTAACAGAAAATTATCTCTGGTGCATTTAAAAATTCAACAGTAAAGAACCTTAGTGCATTTACAAATGTAACAGAAAAGAACCTTAGTCCATTTAAAAATTTAACAGAAAAGCACCTCTAGCCATGTGCATTCCTATTGCATTTAAACGTTCATAGTTTGCAGCCTAAGAGCAGAAACGCGGTGATCAAAACCGTCTCCAAAGAACTTGAAGAAGCAAAAGATTCCCCAGAGGCTTTCACCACTAGTCAGAAGACCCTAATGAAAGCAATTCCCTCCTTACCATCCCCGCCCAACCGCCCCCCCCCCCCCCCCCCCCACACTTGTTATTCGCTTTCTTCTCTTCTCATGGCAAGGGCGTCGGAAGGTCAAGGAAGGCGCTCTCTTATGCCGGAAGATTTTTCTTCCAGAGTCTTATGGAAAATTCGTTTTTACTCGACCTTCTTTCAGAGGCTTTTCTCGTTGTGTATAGAAGATGGTTGACATATTTATATAATTGTTTTTATTCGCTTCTGGCTTGCTTTTGTCGGCGATTGGACCTAAAATGCAGTTGTCCATGTATAGAAGTTTGTTAATGAACTAGAAACTGGGGTAGTCAGTCAGAAATCATTTAATTTTTTCTAAATAGTTGCCAAGTAGTAACAATTTTTGCCAGATAAATAAGAGCAGTTTGTTTGTATCATTTTCTAAAAGGTGTTGATACAAAGTTAAGTTACCATGGTCTCGGCAAACGAATTTTAAAGTTTCATTATCGCGTCCTAGCAACCTATCATGAAAGAATCAAGACTCACTCATGACCGGTAGATTACTGGAGCACAACTTGGAAATCCAACACCGTGATGTTCTAAAAAAAATTGCTTATTTCTGTCAATGACTTTGTGCATTTCATAACCTTGGCCAATTCTTCAGTCATTAACAGCATGCTATCTCTTTTTAGAAAAAAATCAGAGTTCAGAAACTTTCAAGAGATCTTTCTATCTGGTCAGAGAGACTGGTTTAAAATAAGGCTAGGGAGACAACTACCAAGAGTGTATTAAAAAAAAAAGTACTGCTTAAAGCTTATTTAAACAACGCTTACATTACACATATTAAAGGTAATTTATCATTCGGGTTTATTATAACTGCTAATGATACTTAGCTGTAAGGTAAAGGTTTGTCCTACGTCCTAAATGTTAATGTGACTCTGTGCCTGGATTACCAAGGTTTATCGAGTTGCTTAAGCACCTCAAAAGCGCGAAAAACTCGACTAACTGTAGGATTAACGGTCTTGGATTAAGGGAAAACACTACTGCTGAAACTCATAAGTGAACTTTTAGGTGTCTGACGCGAAGGAAATGGGCCAGACATTGGCCAGGGGCCACTCAAGTGAGAGAGTAAAGCTGACAAAATCTGTAATCGTTATATATAATCAGAATTTAGATCTCCTAAACATAGCCCTTTGCTTATTCAGTAACCAGCAATTAAAACCAATTAAAAGAAAAAATACTGGTTCTTGATAGGAGCCTTAATTTACGTTTCACCTTTAAAACAATGCAGAGAAGAATTATCTTTGCAAACCAAATGCCAATTGCGAGGGTTACCCATTTTCACCATCTTTCTACTGTGAGCAATTCCCACCAAATCGAATCTCGAATCTCTATCTACTCACGTCATTTCGTGTCCCCCCTTCCCCCTCCCCCCCCACCCCCACCCCCACCCACCCCCAACGCGACTCACTCTCTCTTTCCTTCCTCTCTCCAATCTCTCTCTCCTCCTTCTCTGGCAATAATTTTTTCTTATCACATCTAATGTGTTATGTACATCATTTCTCTCATACTTATATGTACATTTTCATTCAAACATCTGTTTGCAATTCTTTCTCTCTCTCTCTCTCTCTCTCTCTCTCTCTCTCTCTCTCTCTTCTCTCTTCTCTCAACTATTATTTAGTGATATATCTCCTCTTCATCTATTTTTTGAAATTTTTTAAATGCCATAATTAAGTCAGAAGGTACTACTTCCAGACGTCTATTCACGTATAGAAGTCCCTAACTTCATAATTATATTACATAACCGATCTTTGACAACTCAGCTGAGGACCATAATAATCTTTTAAGAAAATACTTAGAAAACTTTTTAAAAACTAGTTCTCGAATCAAGCACAGGTCCTCTCCAACTTCTGGAGGGTTGGAACGAGAGGAGACAAGACGAAGTTGAAAATCAAGACAGTTTTACAAGTATAAAACTTGTTTAAACTGAACTTTTTAGGAACTGAAATATACCTTCTTTTATTACATCTGTGGACGTACTCTTATTCTAAATGTGACTTTATAAAGTATTACCTTCAAAAATGGAAAAACTTATTTAAACTGAACTTCTTAGGAACTGAAATACTCCTTTTCTTTTATTACATCTGTGGACGTTGATTCATCTTCTAAATGTGAATTTATAAAGTATTATCTTTAAAATAAATTTTCTCAAAATAAAACCTTATAATCTTATTCAATTTTTGGTTTAAAACTTAACTTAAATGATGGTCCTTATGTTCCCGCTACCACATGACTAAGATTTAAATTTAAAACAGTACTTTTTATAGATTTTAAACTCATACATTACAATGCGTTCTTGTTTTTAACATCTACAATTAAGAAAGTTTTCTCTAGACTACAAAGAATCCGAACACAAAATCTGAACGTTTTCTTGCTTTACATTATTAATTCCATGACAAGTGTCCGTAACATCCTAATTTTGGCGAGTTTGCTCGTAAATAAACATGGGCCATTATGAAAGCCAGCAACAATGGGTTTCACATGCATAAACAAGACTCAAGTGAATGGCGAGACTAAATAAAATAATTCACACGCCTATTCTTACAAGGGGCTCTTCATACAGCCCCTAATCCTGTTTAAAATGCCGAGCCATAAACATGGCTGCTCTTTTCATTCTTGGAATAAATTCACAGATGTGAAATTTTGTTTAGTCTTGGAATAAATTCACGAATGTGCAAACCGGCGTACACTGGTGTTATTTACGATCTCTCTAGGAAGTAATTTCTCTTGTTTTAATCTTACAGACTGTGAAATTCTCTGGCCTTAGCGTCCCTCACATCAGGCTTCCAATGTCCGTTGCACATTTCTAACAACTGATGTTTGGTACGTGGTTCCCAGCCTTAAGCAATAAACCACAACTATACAGCTTTAAATTGACACCAAACTGGTTACTCTACAATGAAAACTAACTTTACACAGATAAAGATAAATATCGCTAACCGCAAATATACAGCTAGCGATGAGAGCACCCCGTTTACGGTGTTACTAGCCCAAACGATATACTGAAACATTGAATTTTAAGTTATAGTTCACATAGACATATATATGAAAATATATATCTATATATATTATAATATTGATATATATATATATATATATATATATATTGTGTGAGTGTGTGTGTGCACTTGCGTGCTTGTGGGGCACGTTTGATCTTAATCTAAAATGACCATTATAAGGCATATATAACAAACTACGGGCAAAGACACACACATACACACACACACACACACACAGAAACTATAACTCGGAACACATTTCAGTGGAGCCAAATACCTCACTATATTAACGCCTGAAAAGTGAAAAACCATCATAAAACGTCACATTCGCTTCATTGCTCCCATTATGTACCGACATAATGTTCCAATATACAGCGCACTAGAAAACCTCAGATTAGTTTCGTACGCTTTCGAATGCTCGATTTATTCTTGATCAATAATCTCCGGCTATTTGTATTGATAAGCACTGGAACACCTAGGAATGGGGTTGAGGGGTAGCCCAAAAAAGGAGAAGAACGCGGCGTCGTGAAGGTAAACTAGAAGGTGTGTCACAACACATGTCGGAAACTTATTGCATACTTGTCGCAAACAAGTTGACAACATCGTAAAAACGTTGACAACATCGCAAACAATTTGACAACATCGAAAACAAGTTGACAACAACGCAAACAAGTTGACAACTTATCACAAATAAGTTGACGACATGTCGACGACTTTGAGTGACGAAAATCGAATGAAGCACTGGTTAGGACTACCAACATGTTGCTGACTTGTATCCCACCTTTCTGAGACGTGTGCGCCATAAGTTGCCAACGTATTTGAGATATGTTTTAATGTAGTGAGAGACGCGCCCTAAGAAGAGGACCGCGATAACAAAGTTATTATTATACTATGTAAATGTAAACACACATCTATTACAAGTACGAACCATTTCCCCTTTTTGAGGGATGGC
>NC_087218.1:43402049-43412049 GCF_015104395.2 Macrobrachium nipponense
TATCCAGATTTTTCCCTACAACATAAATCTTTGCGAGGGGGAACCCGATGCCCATTTCGAGCCCAGACCGAAGTAGCCCAGAAAAACAAAGAGGAAGGAATAAAGGCGAGGATTAATCACGTTCGAGCGCCGGGCCTGCCTCTCAAAGGAAGACAGGTTATGAATCAGGGAAAAATGGAAGAAGGACGAGAATTCCAACGCTCGGCAACAGAAGGAAAGAAACATTCGCTGATCCGCGTAATCATCGAGAGGATCAGCGATTTCTACAAGCGATTTGGTCACGTGACCTCAACATTTTTTAGCAATATTTTTCAAAGGATCTTAACGATTACTATCTCTATCACTGTTGCTGTAAGAACGTAAACAATAATGTAAAGAGGAAAAATAACAAAATCCTAAAACAAGAAGTGGAATAAATAATAAACATTTAATTTTGTGCACTATGAGCATATTCTAAAAAAAAAAAAATACAAATCAAAACAACATATAGGAAAACACAGGCTTCCCAAGACTCGAGGAGAATATTACTGCCTTCATTTGTGCAACTAAATGGCCACAGCCCTCACCTTAGAGACTAATAACATTAATACCAACCATATACCTGAGGAAAAAGCATCACCTTCCCCACCGTCCCCTCTAGTCCGCGCGCGCGAAAGAAAAAAACTGTCTTCCATGAATATAAAACACCGATGCAACTCCGCGAACTTACTTATTACCCCGTCTCGCTCCGCCATATTGCAACTCTCATAAACTTCTCGCGATCCTCCCGAACGTCATGAAAAATGTAATGCTTCCAAGTAATGACCGCGAGGGGTGGAGGGCGGGCCTTCTCCTGGCCTCTCAAGTAATGGCGTACGTAAAAGGACAGCTCCCATTTCAATAAATTCCATCCGTAAAAATGGATTTTTTTTTTTTTTTTTTTTTTGTGGGTGATGGGTTAAATCTGCGTTACATCTCGTTCGGATCTAGTGGAAATGAAATGGTTCCTATAGTAGATTCACATCAACCGTGCATTTGATGTCTAACCCAGCCCTTCCGTCGTAAGGGACTGGCCTAACATCAAATGCATGGTTGATGTGGATCTACTATAGTAATGGTACGCGTGGTGCATAATTACGCTCCCAATGTTCATAAAGTCTCTAAAATAAACTTCCACGGGTAATGGCATATAAATAAAACGAAGGCAATCTGAAGGAAAATATATCAGACGGCCCATACGGAGAATGAGCTCGCAAATGGCTCGTGCGCACACAAGAACCGTTAAGAAAACATCCTCGCTTTATTCAATGTGAAACGACCCTATATTCACTAATGGGATATACGACACATACTAAAATAGTTTTCTTATCTTTTAGTACACACACACAATATATATATATGTATATATATATATATATATATATATATAATATATATATATATTTACACACATATTTATATATATATTTATATTATATATACTATATATATCATATATATATATATCATACATCTCTCTCTCTCCAGAGGATGACCTCCGTTTACTGCTTTATATTATTCTTAAAACTTAACACGCACACAAACATAGTATAATATAGTTTAATATATATATATATATATATATATATATATATATATGTGTGTGTGTGTGTGTGTGTGTGCGTGCGCGCGCGTGTTAAATTAACACAAGTATAACTTCAGGATATAAGATATTTATTGCCATTAAACTTTAAATCCACTCTACTGACAATGGTCTACCCTATATTTACAACCGAAACAAATTCCTTCATTTCACTTTTCGTGAACGACCTTCACTGATGTTTCCGAATAGAAGAGACCAACCCCCCCCCCTCCACCCTCATGCCAAATAATACCTCATAGGGTCAGGTAAATAAAAAAAAGTTTATATTTTAACTGGGTGGAAGACGAGCTCCATATTCTGTCTTCCAGGTGAGAAAGTGTCCCGAGTTTGAAAGGAAAAGAAAACTGTTTGCAAGAATATCGACTTCCTTAAACTTCCACAGGAAAGTAGGTGGTTCCCCGCGATACTTCGAATTCCTTCAAGAGCTATTAATTCTACCTAATTATATATAAAATATTTCAAGATAACGTAAATTAAATAAGGGGGAAATTCAATAAAATAAACTGTAAACTACCTAAATGATGCATTGCAAGGGTAACAGACCTCACAAGATTGACCAATGGATTGATGTTATGTGTGCAGAGGGTAAACAATTTAATAGCGCCGGCTTTACACAGGTTCGTTAATTTATATTAATCGGAAATTATGTCAACGTCAGCAAAGTACCCTGCCTAAAGGAGGAGGATTCAACTCCAATCAAAACAAATTTATTCCCATTCAGTAAAAACTCTTCTTAACGGCAAAATAAATTCCCCTACACTAAAAAAAAATAAAATCAACTTCAAAAATGATATTCCTTCTCTCGAAAACCAATATTCTTCACAAGTAATATAGTATACATTCTTCTCCGTAAACTAAAATTTTCCAGTGAGAAAAAATATTCTTCGATTGGAAAAAAATCCCGCCGTTAGAAAATTATTCTTTTCAGTAAAATAATACTCTCCAGTGAGAAAAAATATTCTTCACAGGTAAAATAACATTCCCCGTTGGTAAAATATTCTTCGATTGGAAAAAAATCCCTCCCGCCGTTAGAAAATTATTCTTTTCAGTAAAATAATACTCTCCAGTGAGAAAAAATATTCTTCACAGGTAAAATAATATTCTCCAGTGAGAAAAATATTCCTCATAGGAAAAAAATATTCTCCAATGAGAGAAATATTTTTCACAGGTAAAATAATATTCTCCAGTGAGAAAATTATTCTTCATGAGTAAACCAATACTCTCCAGTAAGAAAAACATTCTTCAAAGGTAAAATGATATTCCAGTGAGAAAAATAATCTTCACGGGTGAAATAATATTCTCCAGTAAGAAAAATAATCTTCACAGGAAAAATAATATTCGCCAGTGAGAAAAATATTCTTCACGGGTAAAATAATACTCTCGAGTGAGAAAAATATCCGTCTCCATTTAATTCCAGGCGGGAGCTTTTACCCCTTTATCCCGCCTAAAAGCTTCGTGTTGCTGATTCCCCTCAACATCGACCAATCAAGAGCTTCGAAATATGCAGATGATGCGTTTTCCAGCAGTCCAGATTCCAGGCCGGATCACTCTCATTCCATATCTCCGAATCCAAGAAAAAGTATGGAGAGAGAGAGAGAGAGAGAGAGAGAGAGAGTCTTCAATCTAGTGGAAGGAAATTCAGAAGAAGAAGAAGAAGAACAGAGAGAAAGAGAGAGAGAGAGAAAGAGAGAGAGAGAGGATGCCCGCTGCGCGCACATACGCCCGGCTTCTGTAAAAAAAAAAAAAATAAATAAATAAAAACAAATAAATAAAAACTTGAGACCGGCAATGGCACGATCGAGAGAGAGAGAGAGAGAGAGAGAGAGAGAGAGAGAGAGAGAGAGACGAGCGTGCATAGGCAAGACTTCTCCTGCATGAAGTAGAATATAAAAAATTAAAACCGGAAGGAACGAGAACTCATTTTCCCAGCCTACGAAAGTTCGCGGTGGATCTATTAAAGTCGGCTACCGCCCCCGCCGCCCCCCTTTCCCCGATGTTGAGAACTTGGAAAGGAAGAATTATTATGAGGAAGAGGTGGGGGGGAGGGGGAGAAAACCGACGAAAATATACCCTGCCCTCGACGACGTCCGTCATCTACTCCTCTCCTCAAAACGAGTGAAAGAGAATGGCGCTTTGGAGACTAGAATACACAAAAGATGGCTGGATATGTGAGTGGAGGAGGCTTTGTTGCTTTTATGAAGGGAACACGAAAGGACAGGAGTTTTACACACACAGCACACGACACAGCACACTACACACACACCCAACACACTATATATATATCTATAATGTATATATATTATTATATATACACATTATTTTGTGTATGTTTTTTGTGTATGTATTGAATACAGACTGACAGACTGTATTCATACATGTTAAAGAATCTATTAATTTGATTTGAAATGCAATGCCTAAATATATATGTATGTATGTATATATATACATGTATGTGTATAATACATACACATACATGTATATATATGTATAGGGGCATTGCATTTCAAATCAAATTAATAGATTCTTTAACATGTATGAATATCACACTGTGTGTCTGTCTGTCCGTCTGTATTCAATACATACACGTAAAAAAAATGTAAAAAAAATAATGTTCTATCGAACTTGACCATGACTTGCAATCTCGTGAGGAACTGCGCAACATAAGCTCGATGATTCCTTCGAATTCAAACGTCTCCCAAATTCGACAGACAAAATTCGAACATCTCCAAAACTCGACCGAAGAAAAATTCGAACATCTCCCAAATTCGACAAAAAATTCAAACATTTCCCAAATTCGACAAGAAAAAAATTCCTACAATCCCAAATTCGAAAAAAAAAATTAAAATTCAAACATTCCCAAATTCGACAAGAAAAAAATTCAAACATCGCCAAAATTCGACAAGAAAAAACTCAAACATCTCCCAAATTCGACAAGAAAAAAACTCAAACATCTCCCACATTCGACAAGAAAAAATTCAAACATCTCCCAAATCGATACGAAAAAAAATAAAACATCTCCCGAGTTCGAAAAAATAAAATAAAAAATTAAGAAATCCGCGACGAAATCTCAAAAGCTCCCTTCGGCAAGTAGCTCTACGTAGCGTCTTGCCTGAATTGAGTCTGAATTACCGGAACATTCATGCTTCACTGGAAATCTGGCCTGGTAATCCAGTTACTGAAGCATGAGTGCGGTGTCTTCCCAAGACTTTATTTCTTACTGCGTCATGTTTACTGTCTTTCGGTAAATTCAGTTCAGGGGATGATCATACTGAGAGAACCTAAGATAGTGAAGAAGAAAACGATAGGAGAGAGAGAGAGAGAGAGAGAGAGAGAGAGAGAGAGAGAGAGAGAGAGAGAGAGATCCATACAAATATTTGGTGATTATATAAATGTAATAATATTGCCGCTGACAAAGAAATGGAACGATCATTCCTACGACTTCCCCGCTGGATATACGACACTCTGTGGACCTAAGCAGAGAATATGTGCTTGGTAAACAATCGACTTGGTGGGTCGCAGGTAGAGTACAGAAAGACATGGCGCTGGCAGCCTCAACTTGATATTAGCTTAGAATCGGAAAGTTGACACCTGGAGCAACTTCCTCTGAAGGTGAAAGTCTACATACACGTGCACATACACATACACACACATATAAATATATAATAGTATACATTAAGCTACTAATTCCCTTTAATATCCAATTAACTCTAACTCGGAATTCATATATTTTCATATATGTTAACCGAAAAGGCATTTTTGTAGAACAGAGGCGGGTAACGCCACTGAAGTACTGATTTCTCCTCTGTCCGCTGGTTCGAATCCACGAGAGGAAGAAACTGTTATCGACTAAAAAGTTCCCCTTCGGTTGACATATATGAAAATATATTAATTTCGAGGTAGAGCGAATTGGATATTAAAAGGATATTTGTAGCTCAATGTATGTATACGAGTCACGGTGATGTGATAAAAATTCATATATATATAGTATGTATGTACCATAAATACACATAAAAATTTACATCCTACATATAATATTATGTGTGTTTATAAAATTCATATATATAGTATAAATTATAGTTACAAAAATAACACCATACATATTATACAATCCACAATACAACATATATATATATATATATATATGTATGTATGTATGTATGTATGCGTGTGTGTGTATGTGTTACTCATGACATATGAACCATTAATACAGGTAACCATCTGATAATGGCTGTCATTAGTCTTCTACTAGTTGTCTTGCTGTTCATGTGAGGCCTAGATCCACAGATACCTTAACGTCCGGCTAAATCGACTAAATATACAAACACACAACACGAAAAACCACATTGAAATACACCTAAAGAAACTACGGAAGAAAGAGAGGTTATAATGGATTTACTCTCTACCTCCACGGAGCCATTAACCGGATGATGACAGCGAGGGGAACACCAATTAAGACTTTCGACGTGGCACAAGATCGTCATTCTTCAGTGATGCAAAGCAAATGTGACTCTGAATACTAAAAGGAGGAGAGACTCTGGGTCCATTCCTAGAGGGAATAATGTCTCACTCTTTCTAGGGACACACTCAGATGCACACTCTCACCCTCTTTCTATAGCCACCTCCAAAATCTCTCGCTGGCTCTTTTTCAATATAGCCACTTCCAATATCTCTCAAATTTTCATTAGCCATTTCCATGATCTCTCTTTCTCTCACTCTTTTGATACCCACTTCCAAAAGGAATCCCTCAGGAAGTATAATAATAAAATATCTATAGTCCACAGTAATTTCTTTATATTATATGTTATTAAAGTGAATTTTAGTTTGTATAAACTATGCCAATTTCACAATTATTCAGAGGTGACAGTAATAAAAAAAAGTAGAGGTTTACAATGGTTTCATTACAACTTAACACAATATATATATATATCTATATATATATATATATATATTATATATATATATATATATATATATCTCAAAGTGTGACAGCATGCTAACAAAAACACCAAAACTTTTTCCAGTATTCTATTTCCAACACGATTTCATTGTCAAAATACTGAATAATACTGTAACACCAGTCATAGCAGCTAAAATCAAAAATGGACCCATAAGAAGGTCAACAACCTCGATAAATAATTCCGAATTTGTCCTCCAATAACAAAAGTTGTGGCCAATTAGAATGCGAAGACGACAACCCCATCGCCAATACACACATAGAAAGAAAATGGCTTATTGTCTCCACGAAGAATGCAGCGTTTCATCTGTGATACAGGGAGTCTTGCGAGACCGGCTTTGGCATAACTAGTCCCAGGAGGGCTGATGGCTCTCTCAGCGAGTCGCTCTGTATGTGTCTGTATATGTGTATTTACTCCATACATATACGTAACTACGTGTATGCGACTCCCAACCAACTTTGCCTAAGGAGATACAGCCCACAACATTAGACCGACTACTAATTTGCTCCTTTCATTATCCTTGGAATCGAACCAGAACCTTTTATTTGTTTGTTTGTTTGTATGGTGCTTTTACGTTGCATGGAACCAGTGGTTATTCAGCAACGGGACCAACGGCTTTACGTGACTTCCGAACCACGTCGAGATTGAACTTCTATCACCAGAAATACACATCTCTCATTTCTCAATGAAATGGCCAAGAATCGAACCCGCGGCCATCGAGGTGGGACGCTAATACCATACCAACCACGCCGCTGAGGCGCTAGCTAGCTGCATTACGAGGACATTAGGCCGACCATCTACTTTATTTCAATCTCTCCTGTTTATTTGAGAGAGAGAGAGAGAGAGAGAGAGAGAGAGAGAGAGAGAGAGAGAGAGAGAGCTATTCCGAACCGGTACAAACTGGTATCCTATTTTCCTATGCATGAGACGATTCTATTGGAGACCATGTAGCAGCAGGCTGCGACGTCAGCGCATCTCTCAAGGGGAGGCTTCGTGCCCCCAGGTGAATTCTAAGCACGGTCCGGAAGGAAGAGGCACCAAGTCTGTTTTTTTTTTTTTTCTCGTCAGTTTCTTCAAGTCACAGTTGTCAGTTGCTTGATTTTCACCTCACCCCCCCTTTCACAAATGCTCATTCTAGACGTCGCTAGCTGCCATTGACATTTCTCACACTGGCTGGTTTTTAGATCATGCTGATCTTATGCCAACACAGGCTCTGCCTTAGGGCTGTAAGGTGTTCAAATGCAATAAAAAGGTCTGCTGTGGAAGTCTACACTCATCCCACCATGGACAACGTTGATATCTTACGCTCAGTAATCATCAATGGCTAACATTGATGTCCACTTACACGCTTTATTCGTTTACTAAAATGGTATGAATGTTAATCCTAAACTATATCTGATATAAAATACGTCCTCTAAATTAGTCTAAACCAGTGGAATCATCAATCAACAATGCTAGATATGTTGATGTCTGAGAAGTTCAGAAGTTTAGGATAGGTTACATCAACCTGAACGTGAATGGGTCTTTACCACAGGGTATTTATCATAAGTTTTTACAGCTTATTATTTCTCGTAATTCCTATCTCTACTTACCTCCCATTCCCCTCCCCTCCCCTCTGTCTACTTGTTTTATATACGGTCTATTATGTAGAAGGGTGTTAAGACGCATGTTAAAGGCATTTCGGTTTTCTTAATGAAAAACAAAAATAGCAGCAACCAATAATAATAATAATAATAATAATAATAATAATAATAATAATAATAATAATAATAATAAGAAGAAGAAGAAGAAGAAGAAAAGAAGAAGAAGAAGAAGAAGAAGAAAAATTTAAATTTAAATAACTTTGTGACATTTATTGTATTTCTTCATTCAGGACTAAGTGATGTTTCAAAAAGGAGCAAATATTTATACATTTAACAAGCAAAACTAATCTGGAACTACATGTCGTCATGTAGAAAAATGTTGCAACATGACCGTTAAGGACTAAAAATATTGCAATAGAACAAAGAGCTTTTTTGTTAAGATTAGATCAAGCCACTTGTACTTCCACAGAAGTACCTCGTGGAATGAAAGATCTAGAATTCCACATAAGCTAGAATTACTCGAATAATCGACTACCAATCAATTCCATTGCAATGAAAAACTGAGTGAGTGTTCGATTAGTCAGTCATTTTGGGGAATGAAAAACTGCTAACATAAACAGAAACCCAGAAATTTCCTGGAATTACAAAAGACAAGATGATTCAACGAACAGGAAATCAATGAAATGAAGCCATACAAGCATGTGATTAACCTGTGATTCCACATTTTCCTGGCATCAAAGTTCAGTAGGAATTCGACGACCAGGAATTTTACAATACTCTCCCCCACCAGCAATTCTTGTTTTTGTATGGTGTTTTTACGCTGCATGGAACCAGTGGTTATTCAGCAACGGGACCAACGGCTTTACGTGACTTACGAACCACGTCGAGAGTGAACTTCCATCACCAGAAATACACATCTCTCACACCTCAATGGAATGCCCGAGATTCGAACTCGCGCCACTGAGGCGCTACCACTAGCAATTCCCGGTAACGGCAAATTCAAACAAATTCAAACAAGCAGTCCCTCAATCCATAAATAACTCGCATGACCAACAACCTAGCAATTCTTTACGACCACTTAATACGACTATTACCGCCATCTCTCGGAGGCGTAGTTAGTAAACTCTCGTCTTTCAGTGTTTGCAAGTTTTCCCGGGTGATTTCGAGGGAAAAATGAGCCCTACTTTATGGTACGGTATCGAAGAGCTCCTCCTCCTCCTCCTCCTCCTCCTCCTCCTCCTCCTCCTCCTCCTTTCACACGTGAGAGTCCCGTATTCATAAAATGCATGATGAAAAGGCTCGGGAAATATCACGTTGAAATTTCTTACAAAAAAAGCATGCACTGAAAAACGGAGGGATTAATAAAAATGACGGCTAAAAAATGCGAGAAGTATTTTAGCTCAAAAAGAAAAAGTATTGCAGAGGGGAAAACTCTTGTAAAGGACAAAGAGATGTCAATAAAAAGGAAAACAAAAGCTTATAATAGTTCATCTAAACAATACTCATCCAAAATGTGAAAAAATGAAAATTAAAAGTGTCAAAATTCTTGGCTGCAAAATAAGGCAGAGAGAGAGAGAGAGAGAGAGAGAGAGAGAGAGAGAGAGAGAGAGAGAGAACTATATGAAACTGAGGGAGATGTTCGGGGAGTTTGTCTACTGGGGTGAGAGAGTACACCTGTGTTGCCAGATCTACGCCTAATCTAGACAAGTAATCTAGACCCAAACGGCCACCATGCAGACAGAATAAAGTGAAGAACGTTAATTAAATGTTGGGAAATTCTGCCGTGGTAAGGTCTCTCGAAATGAAGAGTAAGACCTTTTAATTATATCTGCTGACACGAT
>NC_087218.1:43414549-43419549 GCF_015104395.2 Macrobrachium nipponense
CATTTTTCCAAAAGCAAATGCAGAAAGTAGTACTTGTTCCAAGTCCTTGTTTCACTTACCTTTCTATCGTGAATTTAAGAATATAAGGTATATATATATATATATATATATATATATATATATATATATATATTATATATATATATATATATACACACACACACATATAAGTCATTACCATGATTCATATACAAATATCGAGCTACAAATGTCCTTTAATATCTAATTCGCTCTACCTCGAAATTAGTATATTTTCATGATATGTCGAAGGGGAATTTTTAGGCGATAATAGATTTGCCGGCTGACGGGCACGAACCATCGACACCTTCAAATCCAGGACGACAGTGAAAGCCCACGGGTGGTGGGCTAAGGCCTTTCACTGTCGTACTTCGGCTTTTGGGGGAGGTGTCGATGGTTCGGGTGTCCGTTCAAATCTATTATCGCCAAAAAAATTCCCCTTCGGTTGAAACATACCTATTAATGGAAAATATAGGTATATTATATATATGAATATACATCAATATATATATACTATATATATATATATATTATAATGTATAATATATAATATATATAAATATTATATATATATATTATATCTATAAACTTGCGTCTTAATTGTAACTTGCATTCCAATTTATTCTCTATTCTCGTAAACATATATGGAAAATTATTAATTCGACTGGCAGAGCGAATTAGATATATTAAAGGACATTGTAGCTCGAGTATATATATATATATATATATATATATATATATATATATATATATATATATATATATATATATATATATATATATATATATATATATATATATATATATGTATATATATAAATGCTATTAATTGTAGCTTGCATTCCAATTTATTCTCTATTCACGTGATTCCATATTACTAGACACACTTCCAGACAGCCAACCTCCCCCTTCATTTTCTCCAGAGTGTTCACCCATCCGCCATCCTTACTAAGTGCCTATCTCCAGCTTGCAAATCTTCTTCGCCTACTTATCAACCCCGTAAGGAATCGATTGTGCCCCTTAATGGTGTGGCTCCCCTAAATACAGCCCATTTTCCCTTTCCAAGTAAGGACACATTTAAGGGGGTAGCGAATCGACTTCTAAACAAAGCTGGACAAAAGTCTATTTTGGGATCTTTTTTTTTTTTCCCGAGATCTCGGCGATATAACCCTAAGCCCTGAGAGAGAGAGAGAGAGAGAGAGAGAGAGAGAGAGAGAGAGAGAGAGAGAGAGAGGCCTAGCCCTAAGTGGTCGTCTTTCATCCTGACAGTTTTGAGAGAGAGAGAGAGAGAGGAGAGAAGAGATGAGAGAGAAGGAAGAAGAGAGAGAGAGAGAGAGAGAGAGGCCTAGTCCTAAGTGGTCATCTTTCAACCTGACAGTTTTCCTAAGTGAAAAAAAAATTCCTGAGAGAGAGAGAGAGAGAGAGAGAGAGAGAGAGAGAGAGAGAGAAGGGGGGGGGGGGCCCTAGTCCTAAATGGTCATCTTTCAACCTGACAGTTTTCCTGAGTCAAAAAATAGCACGCTCTTGCCCACCATAATCTCCATATCTTTTGCAACGTAATCAATAACATTAGGCTCTGTTCAGTGAAAACTGCCAACATGTTGCGCCTCTATATACAAAGATGTCAGGATTTTCAATATCACTGACATTTCATTTCAAATTTCCCAATTTTTATTTCAGTTTTTTTTTTAACTAATATTCGCGTTCAAACCGAATCTGTCTCTAATTCTTCCCTGTTTTCCTTTCATCTTCGCAATCCCTATATTAATATTCCTTATGTTTTTCCCTAAATGTGTCTGATTCATTTTCTTATTATCTTTACTTATTTATTTTTTTAATAATACTTTTGTTTAAATGTGTTTGGTTCATTTTCATAATACCTTATATTTTAAATTATACTTTTGCCTAAAGGTATTGGGTCCATTTTCTTAATAACTTTACTTATATTTCTTATACTTTTGCCTAAATGTGTTTGGTTCATTTTCTTAATACCTTTACTTATATTTCTTATTATACTTTTGCCTATATGCGTTTGGTTCATATACTTAATACATTTACTTATATTTCTTATTATACTTTTGCCTAAATGTATTGGTTCTATTTCGCTTGTTCTGTAAGATGCTAATTACTTCTCTTGTCGCGTCTTGTTTAACATATTATTACTATTTCCTAACAGTTCCTTTTCTGGAGGTTATCTTCATCATAAACGCCTTTCAAGACAGGCTCACTTACTTCCTTCTAAATATTCACCTCGTACGATCCTACCAGCGTCTTATCTCTAACTATATTTTGCCTTCACCTACTTATTCTCCCTAGGGAGCCCTTATTGTCCCCTAATGGTCTAGGGGCCTACATAAATCACATTTTCCTCTTCCCACAGACCGAAGGGGCAGCAACTTTACTTCTAGACAAAGCTGGACAAAAGTCCATTTTGAGATTTTTTTTCCCCCAGTTGTTTACGAGAACCCTAAGCGTCTTCCTCCATTTCTGAGAAAAAGAGAAAGATAGTCAGAAAGAGAGAGAGAGAGAGAGAGAGAGAGAGAGAGAGAGAGAGAGAGAGAGAGAGAGAGAGAGAGTCCTAAGTGGTCATCTTCATCCGGCCATTTATTCTAAAGGGGAGGATTCGAAACACAAAGCAAGTAGGAGGGGGCCTAAGGGGGGGGGGGGGGGAAGGGGGGGGGGGGGATAGGCATTGCCGTAAGAGTAATGATAACTTGGGAGATAAGGATAACATGAACTCAGGAATCAGGACAACAAAAGTGTGGAAGGTATAGGATGAATAACTTACCAATGACAAAAAAATAAAACCTGAAAAAACAAAAGTTTTATATATAATATATATAATATTATATTTATATATAATATATATGTATATATTATATATATAATAAAATACGCTTAACAATTAAATACACCTTATCAGACGTGGCTCTAAAAGGTGTTGTTAGCATCCGAATGCATAATCCTACAAGAATGCCATATATATAGTATATAATTATATATATATATATATATAGATATATATATATATATAATTCATATCTTATAAGCGTCTTTGAATAATGGCGTAAATGGATTAACAGACGAAGATGCAAAATCCCTCATAAACACCAAACAGCGAACAATAACAAGAAAAGTCATATATAAAACACAGCAAAAGCAAGGCAAATTAATTACACAGATACATTTATGCTACAAATGGTTAAATATATAAACAGACGCATCAATATAAGCACTTTTCCAGTGATCATCTACGATACGACGACGTTCAGAATATCCCTCCATACACGGGACAGACATTTTTATCAATTCTAACACAAATTAGTAATGGCGATGTGACCCACAATTAAGCGAGCCCTCTTCCACTGATGCCCTACAATGTTGAGTCCTCGTGAGAATGAACCCCCAAGGACATTTGCACTAAAGAACAGATACTAAGAACGTGAAAATTAGAACTAAATTGATTTTGCTATTATGCATGTAAAACTTTTTCACAAACATTTTATATATATACTATATATATATATATATATATATATATATATATATATATATGTACACATATACATATATATATATGTGTGTGGTATAATATATATATATATATATATATATATATATATATATATATATAAATATATATATATATATATATATATACACACACACACTCATGGCACTAGGCCCCAACGGAGACTAGGTTAAATTTGTGAATATTCCTGCATCAGCCTAAAGGAATTTTAACCCAAGAAAGTTCTGCATCTATTAAACGTATATCATAAATTTTCCCGTCTACTCGCTGATTAATCAAACGATTTTTTTCTCATTTAAAACCCAGCTACAGTATTAGTATCTATTTGCATACCGAGAGAGAGAGAGAGAGAGAGAGAGAGAGAGAGAGAGAGAGAGAGAGAGATCTAGCTCAATATCTTTTCCATCTAAAATTTTCTCGTCTGAGAAGATTAATGAACTTCGTAACCGGGTCAGCCAAAAAAAAAAAAAAAAAAACATACACGAGAGAAAGTAACAGACATGTTTTCGCGAAGAAAAAAAAAAAAACACGAGAATATAAATATATATTTTTTACTGAAGCAACCGAAGGAGTTCACAACTCAGTCCCCTAAACCAGCCTAGACCCGAAGAAACAATTATTGGATATAAAGGAGGAAAACCAGTCACCGATTGGATATAAAGGGGGAAAACCCGTCAATCATTGGATATAAAAGGGGAAAACCCGTCACCGACTGGATATAAAGGGGAAAACCATTCACTGATAGGATACCAAAGAGAGAAAACAATCACTGATTGGATATAAAGGGGGAAAACCAGTCACCCGTTGGATATAAAGGGGGACAACCAGTCATCAACAGAATATAAAGGGAGAAACACCAATCACTGATTGGATATAAAGGTGGGAAGCGCAACAGATTAGATATAAAGGGCGAGGGGGGGGGAAACCAGTCACCGATTGAATACAAAGGGGAATATCGTCACTGATTGGATATAAAAGGGAGAAAACGCCAATCACTGATTGGATACCAAAGGGGAAAACACCAGTCACTGATTGATATAAAAGTGGAAACCGCAACCAATCGGCTATATAGGGGAAAACCAGTCACCCACTGGATGTAAAGGGGAAAACCAGTCACCCATTGGATGTAAAGGGGAAAAACCAGTCACCCATTGGAGTGTAAAGGGGAAAACCAGTCACCCATTGGATGTAAAGGGGAAAACCAGTCACCCATTGGATGTAAAGGGGAAAAACCAGTCACTGATTGGATACAAAGGAGGGGGGGGGAACCAGTCGCCGATTGAATACAAAGGGGAAAATCGTCACTGTTGGATATAAAGGGGAAGAAAACCAGTCACCGAACCAAAACAGCGCGACCGGAATATAAAGTAACCAAAACTGCCTCTTGAGGTCGAGATCAAAGTTTCAATTTCCCCTACGCAGTAAATTGATATGTACGATTTTTTTTTCC